>NW_024346667.1:15255861-15298668 GCF_902729225.1 Pteropus medius
AAAAAAAAAAAAAAAAAAAACAGAAAAACTGCTTTGTCTCCCTAATTGTATGCCTTCCAGAATAGAAAATGATTCATCCATAGCTCTCATCTTTACCATTGCAGGGTGCATATGGTGCATTTGCAATGAACTAGAGCAATGTCCGCACCGATTTGTGAAGTTGCTCAGGCTGTATGAGGTCTTCAATTGTGAAATACCTGAGTCAATGGTATGATTATTTAACTCTCTATTTGAATTCTAGAAGTATGTATTAAACACTCTCCAAGACTGGGAAAATAAACCACATATTTACCTATCCAAGACTTAAACAAATCATCATAGGGCAAAAGAAATCAGTATTTTAATAAAGGCAAGAATGTAAAACAATTTAATATACCACAAAAACACATTTGTTCTTTCGGTCATAACCTATTTGGAATGTATGGTAACTTACACAGGGCTTAAAGTGAAGTTTGTACTCTTTTTCAGAAAAAGTTTTGCTAAGTAAATGAGAAGCATAATCAAGGATTCAGATTTTTAACAGACAAATGTCAAAAGGTCAGTTTTCACAAAACAAATGATAACTGCCAGAGGCATACAAAGAGGGGGCACCATTTAAAGCCTTTGTTGTGGAAGTTATATGCCAGAACTTGGAAATATCTCTTTAGCCTCAGGCCAGGCTTGCAGCAACATCCGACAAGCCATTTGAGCTATGGTCATAAGAATGTGCACTCTGGAATTAGACACCCTGGGTGCTAATCATGAAAACATCCTTGCCCACCAGGCAAAGGCGGACAATTTCTTTAATTACTCCATCTGTAAAATGGGAATAATAGACCCTATCTTATACATTTATCTTGTATCTTATACATTTATCTTATATCTTATACATTTAAATGATGGTTAAAGAAAACAAGTAATCACTATATGTAACAAGTATTTGGTATTTAGTGTGTGTGTGTGTGTGTGTGTGTGTGTATAGAGAGAGAGAGAGTGAGAGAGAATTATTACTATATTCCAGCCATTCATTTAAAGTTCTGATAGAAAAAAATATATATATATTTCTACCTGCACACACGTTATGTACATTATTTAAATATACATAAATATATGTATACATGTATCTTTTTTCTATTAGGACCTTTAAATGGCTGGACTGCAGTAATAATTCAATATATTTTGTATATATTTAAATAATTCTGTCTTTGCATTAAAGAAAGATGTCATGATATTTTAATGTATTTGTCTACCTTTTACCTCCTCTCATATGCTGCCCAATATCATTTCGATAAGAGAAACTAAGAAGTGGTCTAGTAGACACAGCCTTGTGCTTCCTAACACAAATGAACTGATGAAAAGCAGCAGAAAATAGTAAGATTTAGTAGATACCAAAAATGTAAAAAATTGTGGTGTCATAGATACTTTAAAGGATATGCATAAGATTGAATTAACATAGCAAATACATCTGAGCATTTGTGGCATACAATATTTCTAGTGAAGACAGATATGCCAGAAATATGCTCAATTCTTCCTCATTCCCTCCCTCCCTCTCTTTCCTCCTTTCTTTTTTGGTGCAGAGTTAAAGCACATTATTAATCTTCATGTAACTTTGTTTATTTTTTTTTTAAATGCACCACCTTCTCACCTCTACTACCATTCAGGGACACAGCAACCAGTGCCTTCTAAGAGATGGATGTAGGTTTGCAAGGTTGGAGGTTGAAGCTGAAACTGGGCTAAATTGTTCTGCATAAGAACATAGAAAACGTCCCAAGACTGGTGGAGGAATGGACTGAGAAACTAGGTAGAAGGTGGAGGTGTCTAGAGTCTGAGAGGCAAGACAGTGAGAGGAGAGAGGGCTGGAAAAAAGATCCCTCCCTGTGCCTTATGGCCAGAAGGGACTCGGGACTCTGTAGGAAAAAAGTACTAGTTTGCTTTTGGTGATTTGATGTAAAATCTTCTCCCTCTGATGTAAAATCTGAATCTACATGACTCACTAATATTTTTGGAGTGAATCGCTAATTTTCTTTTAATATGAAAAGAGGTGCTGATTTGAAATAAGGCAAAAATAACCCCTTAAAACAAACACTTGAAACAATTTAAATAAATACATTTATTAAAAAAATAAAAATAAAATAAAAATAAAACAAACAAACAAACAAAAAGTGGATGCAGAAACAAATTAAACCAATCATTAGAGATCTACTGTGAAAGACTCGAGGGCCACACACTCGAGTTTTCCCTTTACAAAGAGTAAAACTTCTACAGTCCTTGACTTTTAAAGATGTACAAGAAAGAGTTAAACCAGTTCGCAGGAGCTGCTTCACACTCATGTGCAAACACATGCAGATAATCTGAAACCATGAAACTAGATTAAAATTATTCAGGATATGTAACTGTTCCAGTTTACGTTTTAAATAGTTCGAATTTCATTAGAAAATTTAAACCATTTTTGCTTGTAATGTGTGTGTGTGTGTGTGCATGTACCTACTTGTGTGAAAGACAGTAGAATATACTCATCCAGAGTATATTTTCAATTACCAATTTAAAATATAAATTGATTCTTCTTAATAGAAACAGGTGAAAATTGGTCACAAAAAAAATAATTATTCTGTCTTATAAAGCCTAATTTTATGACTATATGGAAAAGAATGATTTAAAAAGGCCTAGATACAGCAGAAAAAATAATCTTAGTTTAGGTATAAGGAACTGGTAGGAGTCCAAAGCTCTAGCATTTCGAAAAGAAGCTAATAAAAAGATCATTGTTACAATTTGACCTTATTTTATTAAAAAAGCTGCTATCTCTGATCCACTTGGACAGGGAGGTGGCATTTAATTTAAGAACAGAAAAGGGGAGATATCCTAAAATGATCAAAGAAATGCCAATGCTTTTGCCAGATGGGCTGTGTGTTCATTAATAATATTTAATAGCCTACATTTAAATACCTAGAACAGAGGTTTCATAAGGTCAATGTTTCACTGAAATTTTAATTGAATAATTGGCTTAAATTCTAAACTAGGTCCTAAAATGATGATCTTGTTTAAACGGAATAACTGAGGGCATTGGATGATTTTTAATTAGATTGTTAACTGATTTTTCTCTTTAATTTTTATGAATAATTGATTATAGTACATTCAATTGAATAGATGTTAATTCCTGCTATGACTTGGTTCCATACACTGAAGTTCATTTCCTTTCTACTCTATTTTCCTATTTACTTTCATCGCTGCTGATAGTTATACTACTACATTACTCAGTTGTGTTGGTTCTGATTAACAGCTGCTTCATCTAAACTAAATGTTTCTTCATGTGTCAGTTATACTTTATGATTTTCTTAAATCTCACATAGCTTTTAATAGATAATTTAACAAGTTTCACAAACACATGAAATGTTTTTGATTATTCTTGTTAGCAAAGAAAAATATAGTCTTCATGAATATTACGGAAACTGTGTAATGCAAATCATAATAGCTGATATCAATGAGTTAATTACATGTTCTCAGACTTTCTCTATGGGGTGCTCTTATCTTCAGTCAAACAGACACAAAATATGATGGTGTTTAAGGAAGCGAACATACCACAGTGGAAATTTATTTATCTTCTATCATTGGAAGATGAAAGGTTGTCCTTAAAGTTTTCACACATAGATGGGTTTTCCAGAAAAATGAATTTTGTGCTCTTAAATACTAACTTTAAAGTTTATAACTGGCTTTATGGATATTTAAATAAACTGTTTCATCCACTTGCTTGCCCTTTTAACCAAGGAATACTGAACATAATTTAAACTCTTCTTGATGGCTAAGGGTCAAAAAATGAATACAAATTATTTTAACCTTCTGCAATTAAATGACCTCAGAGGCTAGAAAGTCTTAGATTGTTTATGCTGTGATGAACTTGGCTATAAAGCTAAGGAACTTATGATCAATGGCTATACCATAGTTAAAGAACTGAAGATTCAGATTTTTCCCCCCTCGGGCTTTAGTTTTTAATTCAATTGTTACAGCAAGTTTTGATTGTGAAAGTCATTAACGCCCAAAGCACATTAGAGGAATGGGCATTTGCATGTAGGGAAACTGCTTAGACTTCCTAAATGTAGTAGAGGCTTGCAAAGCCCAGGTCAGAGCAACGATTGTAAGCAGTACTCAGAGAACGTTTGCATCCAATAGAGTATGCTTTACAGAAGCTCTTGAACCTCATGAGTTAAAGAAATAGGAAGAGATATAGCATGACTAGTAGAGGGGCTGTTAAATTCAAATTGTTGCAGAAAGCTTCTGGGTCTTTAAACAACTGCAGCCAGACGGCCTGGATTCTCTCTGTAATTAATATATAAGATCTGATCATCAAAAGTTAATAGGATTTGTGAAACCAAATCAGTATATTTCAGAGGTAGGGGTCCTATGGCAGATAGAGCCATAAAAATAAAGAAATATATACCAGATCACTGCTGGCCCTTCGACAGTCATTTAAGCAAAGACTTTCACTAATACCTTAATGACAGGAATTCAAATGAAACACTAGAGATATAATTTATGTCTTTCTGTTTCTTGTAATTCATCTCCTTATATAATAATCACATACAGTAATCCCATAGCTTACATTTCCTGGAAGAGTACAAATTTCATCGATTTCACTACGTTGTGGTATCTCAGGATAGAACATGTTCCCTGTTTGAGAATTTAAAAAATACTATCAGACATGTATGTGGGTGTGTATATGCATAGGCATATTTCATTGTATATATGACATGATGTGGGTGTGTGTTTGTACCATGTGTTAGTAAATGCTATCTCATTCATTCTGTAGTGTGGACTTTGGTTGATCTCACCTTATTAATTTCCTCTTTTTAATATATCTACTTAAAAGTGTCCCTTGAAGAATTTTTCAGGAAAACTATTTCTTAAAGTATTTCCTAAAGAATGAACTCCACCTAAGTAGTAAATTAAAAGTACCATTTGTGGTTGAATAATTACTTTATAATACATTGGTTAGTTTTCAGACAAATGCCTGTTTTATATGTGAAGAAATCTCTTTTCTTCTTCACTTTCTTTATTAAATGATTTTTCTTAGACTGTCATCTGCATTAGCTTCCAAGAATCTCTCTGCTTCATCAAATCACAATTTCTTTCTACATTCCACCTTAAAGGTAATCATTTCTCCTCTTTCTGGCAATCTGCATTTCTGTCTTTTTTAGTTACGTATTGGCTAAATGCCTGATATGATTTATTTCAACTATAAAATATTCTTCCTATTGCCATCTATACCAAAAGCAGATGTATCATGTAACCAGGCACACTGTTTTCTGGAAAAAAAATTATAAGAACTTATGTAAGAAATAAATCTAATTACAAATATAAATTAGCTATCTAGAAATAATTAAATCCAGGGTTCTGAACTTCTTTACTGTTTTATTATTGTTGTTTTGTCCAAGAAAATACTAAGCAAATCTGATAAAAAGATTCAAATTAAAAAATCTTGGGAGAAGAGAGTGATTTCTATAGAAGACAAAATCTGCTTTAACGATGCTTTAGGACATAAGAACTTCTTTTCATATTTCCACAAATTATTGGTAACACTTTATTGTTCCTAAAGTTTTAACTATTTATTTTTACTCTAATCTCCCTTTAGGACATAAAATTAGAGCTATTTTATAGATTAATGTGCATGCATCTGTTTCCTTGCTTTGCTTAATTTTCCCACTCGTGTTCTTATGTGAGCTGAATTTCTTAAAAATGTTTCAAACAATTTTTGCTTTTAATAACATAAGTAATTAGTACAATTGAGCAGACCAAATAATTAATAGAAAGTGCTTCATCCAATGGATCAAATATAGGTGATGTAGTGGTAGAGTTTCAGAGGCTCCAGGAAGATAGAAATAGAGCAGTTTAAAATTCCTCAAGAAATAACAACACCAATAACTAAATAATTTTTAGAATTCTCATTACTTTAATGATATTTAATAATATTTACTGTATTTATTTGACTAGCTCCTGAAAGAGTTGCGCAAGATATAACAATATATTCATATTCTCTGATCACTTGTAGTAATTATACTCAAAGACCAGAAATTGACCAAAGATAGTTGTGTAGGTTTGGTGCTGGAGTAATTACTTTTCGAAGTGCTAATTTATATTGTTTTGGTTTGTATTTTTCTTTCAATGCAAGTACCTATGATACTGAAATTAGTAGACTTGGTTAGAATTATATAACCTTAACAATATGATGGGAATTGTATAAATCTCCTAAGTCCAGAAATAGAAAGAGAGCTGAAGGCACCATGCCTGAAAATATTAACTGAGGACATGCGTGACCATGTTAGAGCTGGATTCATTTGTCAAAGGTGGGGATGAAATAAAAACAAGCAACTGTAAAATCTTAAAGAATATCTGACATAGAAAATTAGATTAAAGCTTGAACGAGCATTATTTTTGTGAAACTGATAGTTTTTGAATATATGAAGGCTTAAAAAATAAAACTGCCTGTGATTAAAACCGAGAGAATATTAAAAGTGTATGAATACTACCATTAGAGAATATAATTAAGAGGAAGATGTGAGGGATGGGATTATGACTTACAGCACACTTGGAATGGTCAAAGATTATATATAAATTAATGAAAGAATCAAAATTATCATTCTATTATAACAAAGTATTGAAGTTTATTTAAAATAATTTTGCAATATTTTTATTTTTCCTTTTTGGATGATCCTAGAACTGTAGATACAGAATCTTCTGAAGAAATAAAACCTTGATATAAGTGTGTAATAATTCGGAAGACAAAGTAGAAGAATGAAGATAAGAGGAGAGCGGTGGGTGGCCTGGTGCTGAAGGAGAACGTGAAGACCAGGACGGTCTGGGTGCTGGAAGCTGACCAAGACAGGACACGAGTACAGGACTAAGAGCTCCTTGGGAATGGAACACGCTTGTGGCTACAAACAAAAACAAAAATAAAACCAAAAAGCACTGCCAGCCTTACAATTCTTGATAAGTTTCTTCTGGGGAGAGGAGGAGGTGGCAAAATAGTTGAAGGTTCAGTCGACCATGATTCCGGCGCTGGGCGGCTGAAGCAGCAGGGCAAGGGCATGAATGGGAGACAGAGTCACAGTGATTGGGTGGGTAGAAGTATAACACCACTTTTTTTTTTTTTTACCAGACCTAGTGCGAGGCTTTTGCTGAGTCTGTTCCTTCATGTAATCTATGGGCATTCTTTGGGCAGATTCAGTTTATCTGAGAACAGAAAGATTCTGACCAAGAAAACTCATTATCCATACAGCCAGGCCTAATTAGTCATAATTGTCAAATTAGATATCAGTTTTTAAATATATTATTAAGAATTCAACAAAGTGGTTTTTTCCATTCTATGGCTCTATAAGGAATATATTGAAGACTCTGAGTGTCCAGGTTAAATCACTGAATGCTGGAATATCTTCTGGCTTGCTGTTTTCTGTTTTCTTTCAAAGGTCATCAATACTCATTGCTCTAAACTCATTGCTTAAACATTCACTCTGTAGATACTAACACAGCCACAGGTGTAAGACCATCACAATGCAAATGATGCCCCCAAAGAAAGATTTATCTTTCTCATCGTATTTCATAAATAAGCAGATTGTTCATATTATGATGAAAGTACAAATCTGTTACATATTAAGAATTTCAATGTTAAGGTATATTACTAATTGGAAAACTTTGAGGATATACTCAAATGCAAAATTAAGACTGTATCTTTTGCTTCGAGCTACAAAAACATTAGCAAAAATAATAAACAGTTTATAGCACAATTAAAGAGGACCTAAATATGGTTTATGATCAATTTTCAGCTTTCTGAGAACTGTTGTTTTTATCAGACATGTAAAAACCTGTAAAGTAAAAAATAAAATCTAACATATATTTGCCAGAAATGGGCATCAATGCTTCCTAATTATAATGGAAGCAGAGATGAACATTTTAGATATGTTCAAGGCACTGGGAATGAAATTAAACTCTCATTGCTCTCAGTTAAAATGCAAATCTATATCCAATAAACAAACACTCCATGTCCGGGGAGCCAATATTTAACTAACTTATTTTCTTGTAGTTTCAAGATACTGGACCATTATCTAATATAGATGGCAGAACAAATATTAGTCCTTCAATGTCGACCTCTTCAACTTCTCCAGACATAGCACACATTTGCAGAAAACTGTTATTCTCTCTATGCAAAATATTCTTCATTTAAGTCTTTTCGTGCTCTAATATAAACTGAGTTACTTTTCCTTTTCACAGGCAGTTATAGGGGTCATTATGGTTATTCTCCAAATCTATTCTACCTCTCTACCACTTAAGGTTTTACAAATTTGGGGGAATGAGCATGATTGGATCTTAGAGCTGATCATCAATACTTCATTTCTTTTTCCAGTGAATAATTCAGGAATCCAGTTAAGTTTATTGATGGACATGAGGGTTGCTTCAGGATAAGACATAAGTCAGACAAATGAAATCCCAAGATGTTTCCTAAGGGTTTCTGGGACAAATTTCTTCATTTTTAAGAGAAGGCCTCAGAGACGTATGCTCTTTTTCCTTTGGACATTATCATTTCAAAGCATGAGGCCATAGCTAAGCTGTTTTGGGAGGAAGCCCTAGGAAAAAGGCTGCATACAGCAGCATGGGGCAGATCGGACAGAATCACAGAATCAGAGCCGGGGCCATGGGATTAAGCCAACCCTCAAATCTCCCTAATGACCATTCTTCTAGTTTTGTGATCCTCTACTACACATTTTTGTTTTAAAAAGTTTGTAAGACTTCTGTTTGTTTGTTTCTGTATTAGTTTTTCTAATTTGTGGTTCATAGTATCCTAGGCAGATATAGAAGTTTTGATTGCATGCTTCAGCATTACCTATAAATAATTCATTATAAAATAATATTTCAATAATAACTTAAAATAGAGAAACATAATTTTATTATGTTTACTGGACCAGTAGGAGTTGAATTGTGTCCCCTCTAAATTCATTTGTTGAAGTCCTAACCTCCAGTGCCTCAGAATATGTCTGTACTTGGAGACAGGGCCCTTCAAGGGGTAATTAAGTTAAAATAAGGGCGTTAGTGTGGGCCATAATCTAATCTGACTGGTGTCTTTAAAAGTAGAGGAAATTAAGACATTCAGAAAGACACAGGGAGATGTGTGCATAAAGGATGACCACATGAAGAGGCAGCAAGAATACAGACATCTGCAAGCCAAGGAGAGATTTCAGAGGAATCTCTTGCCAACACCTTTATTTTTGATTTACCAAGCCTACACAATTGTGTTAACCAATTCTTTGAAATGAATTTCTCTCTCTTTCTAAATAAATTTTTCTATCATCTATCTGTCTGTCTCTCTGTCTATCTATGCATCCATCCATCTATCCACCCACTCATCCACCGATCCACCCATCTATCATATCTATCTATCTATCTATCTATCTATCTATCTATCTATCTATCTATCTAATCTATCACATCCATCCGTCCCTCCATCTCTCCATGCTTCTGTCTGTCCATCCATCCATCCATCCATCATCCATCCATCCATCCAGCATATCTGTCTATCCATCTATCCATCCATCCGTCTGTCCATCCCTCCATCAATCCATCCGTCCATCCTACCACTCATCCATCTATCCATCCACATATACTTACACATACATCCTGTGGATTATACAAACTAAATAACACTTATTCCTAGATATATCTGAGTAGTTATTGAAGATATGACCATATGACCAGTAACCACTGAAGCATAACATTTTTATGATTCACTTTGTTTTGTTTTCTATTCAGTCATTCACAGACAACATGTGAAAGACCTGCATTTATTCTCTTTAATCTTTCTCATGAGGTTGAAAAGAAATAGAGAAAGAATCCAATGTTATACTATGATGTGGCCAGCCTCCTGTTCCTCCTCCTCCTCAAAAAAAAAACTTTTAATGACATATTACTATAATTTAAACCTCATACGAAAATAATAAGAGCCACTGATTTTGATTCATATTCCTGTGGGAGTTAAAGTCAGTATGGAAACATTTTCCTAACTTTTTCTCACTAAAGATTCTGCCCTATGATAAATCTTAAGGGCTTAGAAAAATGGCCTTAATCTACCTGAATCTCTCTCTCTTTTCTTCCCTCTCTCCCTCCCTCCCTCCTTCCTTCTCTTTTGCTATTCTCTTTCCTTAAGATGCTGTTTTCTTCATGAGGTCATTTTGATGGGCGATATTTGCTGTGTCCAACAAATTGTGAAGACTAGATTCTATAAAAGGGTAAAAAGCAGGGAAGTACAGAGGTAGGGAAGCTGCTTCTTCAGGGACTTCTGAAACAGGTCACCAAAGCCTGGTCCCCTCTGCAGGGCTGCATTTCTCTGAAAATCATTTGCATGCATGTTCAAATTTGCTTTTTAAAGGATATATTTAAATTCATTCAATATTTCTTATTTGCAGAGAAAATCAAGAGTAATCTGCAGATAAATACTACTTTGTTTCTGTTGCGCTTCCCCACCCCAGTCCTTGGATAGCCAAAGAACTGGAGTTATTTAGAGCCAGCAAGAAGTGATGTTTTGTTATGCTTCTTTCTAGCCAGAGACAAGTTTCTAAAACAAGTTGTATTCTATAAACCACACTATTAGTAATTTCAAGAAATGTATCCAGTTGTTCATTAAACAGAATATTATTACATTGAAGTATAAAATAAATATAATAAAACAACATTGTTGATAACACTAACAATAACAATAATATCTCTTAATATTTTTTACCTGAACACACAAAGTTTTGTTTTTAATTATAATCTTAGTACCTCTACTAGGAAACTGTTACAAATGTATTGCACAATTAATAAAACTGAGCAGTAGTTGAGTGAAGGCACTAACATAACTTAGGTCCTAAATATATTAGGAATCTGGCTTACAGAATAATGGCCCATGAAATATCACGTCAATACAAAGCAAAGCAGATCAAGGATAAACAAAATTGTTATTGCTCAGGTTTAAAACTCAGAATAAATCTACTGTTTTGGAAATGAACATTAGATAATGTATGTATTTAGAAATTGCTTCTACTTTACAGAATTTTCCACATGTCGAATAAAACATAACATTAAAAGATAAATATCTTCATACATCCTAATAAAGATGTGTATCACTATTGCAGAGAAGCACCCACTTAATGGTAAAAGTACTGATTCAAGTACATGGACTGTTAATTTTCTGTTTATGTAAGCAAGATGGGCAGGGTGACAGCAGGAATGAGCTTGTAGGAGACCATTTAAAGGACCCATATAAAATGAATCTTAATAGAAAATAAAAATTTCATGCCCCACTTGCAGATAATATGACTTTGCTGATTTTATTTGTCTTTTCTCTGTAAGAAAAAAAAAACCTTATGATCATAAGCTCTATGTTTTCAATTCTTTCAACATTATTAAAGACATCTGAAAAAAATAATGTGTAGTATATTAGTGGTCCCCAACCTTTCTGGCACCAGAGACCGATGCTCCTATGAGAATCTAATGCCTGATGATGAGAGGTGGAGCTGAGGTGGTGACGCTAGTGCTGGGGAGCAGCTGCAAATAAAGATGAAGCTTTGCCTGCTCTCCTGCCGCTCACCTCCTGCTGTGCAGCTCGGTTCCTAACAGGCCACAGACTGGTACTGGTCAGAGGTCCAGGGGTTGGAGAATCCTGTAGTATATGCTACATAACTTTTCTAAACTGGTATCTTACTACTTTAAATGAGTTCACCAGCTTCCATTTTTGTATCTTCATTTTTTTCCTGATAGTAAGAGTAATAGAATGTTATTCAATACATTTAAAATAAATATTAAATTGAAGTTCCTTCATTTTCACACCTGCCAAAGGAAATTGCTCTAAAATCTATGTGTTACTGTATTTCTCCACTCATATACTAATAAACACTTTCTGAAAATGAGAGAGACTGCCCATATCCTTTTTCCACCAGCCTTTGCCACATATTGGTTTATATTAGATATTTTGCTATACCAGATCATTTAAAAACATATTGTACTTTACTACATTGCAGAAATATGTCCACAGTTTACATAACTAATTCTCTGCAGAATAACCAATTTTAGGTTTTCTTCATTTTTGGGCAAAATAAACAGTGTTCCATTGAACCTAATTAGACATCATCTTTTTCTCACTGGTAGACATGCTTTTAATTCCCAGGAGTGGAAATGCCAAATCAAGATAAATAAATATTTAAACCTTTACACTGCAAAATTTCCATCCAGAAGTAGTAAATGCTATAACTTGACCTCTAAACTAGGTGCTCTCTCTTCTCAGTTGATGTTCTGTTGCACTCCCTTTAAACATATATATTTTGGTTCCTATAAACAAGCTTCCTGATTACATTGTTATTAGTGCATCTAAGAATGAGTATTTTGCTATACCCTTGACAAGAGTATTATCATTCTATAAAATTTTGTTAATTTGGAAAAAAGCATTTTCTTAGTCTTTTAATTTTTATTGAACTCCTAGAATTTCTGGAGAGTGAATTTTTGTTTTTGGCCATTTATAATTTTTAATTAAGTGATTGTTTAGCTTGCCCCCTTTTTATATTAGGCTATTATTATTATCTTTTTTTTTTTTTTTTAGGCAAGGCAACCCTTGGTTGACCTCACAGATTGCAAGGACCTTGTCAGGTTACAATCCCTTATTTTTTTTATTTTTTATGCCTACAGCACCTGGTCCTCCTACGTGGTCTTCCATCCAAGTACTAACCATGCCCAACCCTACTTAGCTTCCAAGATCAGATGGAGTCGGGTTTGTTCAGGGTGTCATGGCCATAGACAGGCTATTATTTTGAAAACATTTTTTTCCCATGTAAATTTTCAATTTCATTGCTGATGTTATTTTCCCTTATTGTAATTTTGTTTACTATAATTCTGCCATTCTAATTTATTTGCTTCCACTATATATTTGGCCTCTCCCTCCCCTCCTAAATTCTTTGGTTGTGAATTAACCACTTTCATTACTGATTTAGAAATCATTGTCTCCTTTTTTGGTTGCAGTAGCAACAAAATAACAAAAAGGAATAAGCTTTTTTAAGTAAGTTTGTGGACTGCCCAGGGCATTAGGATGCAGTCCCTACGTAGCCAGTGAGGGGATAGGATGGACTCATTGCTCAGGGATAAACAGCTACTTAAATATTTATGTGTCCAATGAGTTTTGAGTAGATTTGACTTGATTTGTGTCATTTCTAGGCTCATTTCCTTGCCAGTTGCCTTCTGCTCAAGCACTTAGCAATATTTGAGTGGTGACTCTATCATTCTGCGTGTGGTTTAAGACTCCTGATGCATTGCAGTCGTGTGTTACTCTAGGATATCCTAGCCTGTCCTGATTGATACAGATAATTAGAATCATTACGCATTTAAAAAAAATCTATTTAGGAAAATAAATGGACAGTATACTTTTCATCTTCTATTCAATCCATTGGAAAGTTCAATGAAATAGTAGCATAAGGGACAAAGAAATAGTTGGTTTTCCTTCTTGATCTTGTTACCTCACTAGCATTCCCTGACCACCTACCAAAATTTCGTGAGGTTTAAATTATACAATTTTCTCACCTAATGTAACAATATTTTAATTTATTTAATGTTGTTTTTAGTCTTCTTTTCTCCTATTGCTTTATCCATATAATTCATATGTATATTACATAATTATTTATATATTATATACATATATAATATATATAAATTTATATAATTATATATATCCAAGTTTTCTATCCTCTAACTATTTTCCTTTTAATCTTCTTTCATTTTGTAAGAGTCCATGTACTTTTCTCTTTTATAATATTAGCTATCACCCCTATGTGGATATACCCACATATACATTTCTAGCCAAAATAGTCTTTCCTATTTTCTAAACCTTTACCTTAAATTTATTGTTCTATCAACCCTAAATGGATGCTCCGTCAACTACCTTGCTAGATAAGACAAAAAACAGCATGGATAGAATTAATCTATTATTACCAAGTTATTCTTCTGCTTCTTAAGTATCCATAGAGAATAGGATACATTCCACGCTACTAAGTGATTCATTAGCATTATACAGTTCCCTTTTACTTAATCTACTCATTCCTTTACCTGGCAATTCTGTTTGGAAGTTCTTCATACTGCTGAACTAAAATTTGTACTCCCAGCATCACCAACAAGTTCTAATTCCATCTCCTGACTCACAGAATGGGTAAATCACTTTATTACATAATCTTTAGGTGTTGGGAGAAGAACTTTGCTTTCCATACTCTGACACCACACACCTCTATGTATATATATGTGTGTGTGTGTGTGTGTATATATATACACACACACACACACACACACACACACACACCCCTATTTTGATTCTCATTCATTCCATATATGTTTACCCATTACACGGTTTGAGTCCTATAGTATAAAGCTAATATGCCTCAAGCGACAATGAAATGTTTTATGTTGGGGATGTGGCGGGGACACACAAAAAACACTATAATTCTATTAAGGAGAATTTAGAGGCGGTATAGAATTTGATTTTTTTTTTGTGTGTGTGTATGTATAAAGAAACTATAAATGGATCAGAACAATACAAAATAGCAAAGAAGTGACTGTAGATAATTTAGTACTTGGAAAGACAATGACATGCCAGAAATAAGCTGAAAATTAAAAGAAATGAATGTCTGAAGCATGATATGGGACTGTTAGTCCTCCATCATTTTTTTTTAAGATACTCCTACAAACAGAGATATTCACCAAATAGTTTATTAGAAAAGGCCATTTATAGTTACATAAGTGAATTTCAACTATAAAACTCTAAGCTACTAAATGATATACTTTCTAGTTTCTAAAAAAAATGAGTTTTCTCAAAAATATGATATAAACTCCCTTAGGAAACTGTTACTTTCAGCAAGATTTTCTTTGAAAAAAAATACTTGCCTTTTCAAAAATTATTTTAGTAGCTTAAAAGAAGCACAAATGTACATTACAAACTGAATCAGAATTCTACCTTTCCCTGTAACAACTGTCAGTTGTACTAGCCCCAGACTGAATAAGAGGTTCTTCTAAAAGGGCCAATAGGATTACAAGCACATGTATTCAAATATAGTTATTATCTATTCTGCACTTGTCCCCTTAGAAGTTTATTGAGTTGGAACTTTTAAAGGAAAGTGACTTTTATTCATATAAGTGTACATTACATGAATAGCATGAAGATAATTAACTAAAAATCCTCTATAATTTGGGAGTGAATAAAATCTTAATCTATGCCTAGTCAAAAAAATCTACTCAAGATTAGAGAACACAAATTAGGATGAATAAAAAAAGCAACATTATAGATCTGATTCTTTTGTTAGAAAGTTGAATTGAAGCCTTTTAGGATTATTTCAGGAACATGCATGCAGATTGAAATAGCATCAATTTAATTGGCAGCCAATTCGCTGTTTTCCATTAGATAGATATCCAAGTCATGAATTATAATGAGTATTAAATTTGCTTTCAGAGCCAGTAATATCTGATCTAAAAAGCTCTAATGGGAAAAGTATAATTCTTGCCTACAAAAGAGAATTACTTTGTCATAATTGTTAATTTTTCACATTTCCTCAACCACTGAAGAGGTAGCTTTCTACCAGTTGATAATAAATGTTGATTTTTTATGAATAGTGTTTTTATGAATAGTGTTTTTCTTTGTCAATTATATAATTGATACAAGACTACTAGTTTTTTCTTGGTTTTTAATTCCTTACCCTCTCAAATACTAACTAAAATAGAAATTATAGTAAAGTTTTGCTCAAATGTGAAATACCAATGAAAAAAATAAGAGAGCAAACCCAACTTTTACTCTAGAAGTATAAATAACTAGGTACTAATTCCCAGTCCCCTCACATACTATTTCCTCAGCTATTCTTTGGTCTCCATCTGGGCTTTGAAATGATGATCCAGGGACATAAAAATAGCCTCATTTTACACCAATGCTATATACTCTCTTAATTAGGATACCTTTATAAAGAGTCTTGATTTTTTTAGGTTGAGTCACTTTTTGTGTTTCTCAGATTTCCCTTGACTATTCTGTGTGTGTACTTACTTACTCTTTGCTTATAGCATTTAAAATCAAATTTTAAATAATCACAAATAAAAAAAAATATCCTGATAAGAATTTAATTGGCACTGTATTGAATAGTGGGATTTGGGGATATTTTGAGAAATAATTTAGAGAACAAATTTTGGAAAACTGACATTTTTGGTTCAACATCTTCCCAATCATACTTCATCTTTATTTGGGTATTCTTTCAGATTTGCCAATAATCCACATTGATTATGCACATCTCTTCCTAAATGTCTATGATAATCTAAGATTATCATTACTTTGTGATGAAATAAATCTTTCTAGTCCACATCTTAATCCTTCTGTGCTACTCTTTAGGGAGCTTATTCACTTTTGCACATGGCTCTTATATCTAGCAACACTGATGAGCTTTCTTAGTTTTATGATTACACATGAGAATTTATTGGTTTTCTGAAGAGATAATCATAGGGCTAACAAATAAAAATCGTGCTGCTTCCTGTCCAATCCTTCCTTCCTTCCTTCCTTCCTTCCTTCCTTCCTTCCTTCCTTCCTTCCTTTTCCTTCTTCCTTCCTTCCTTCCTTCCTTCCCTTCCCTCCCTCCCTCCCTCCTCCTCCTTCCTTTCTTTTTTATTGCATAGGATAAGACATCCAGTACATGTTGAACAGAAATTGTTTAAGTGATGCTCTTTTTGACATTTCCTGTCATATTTGCCTTAAAATTTTTAGTAGTTATTATTTATCAACTTTAGTGAATTCTCTTCTTAATTTCTCAGGTTTGTTTAATGTTAGGTGCTTAACAAAATATATATGGTTTTCTCTTTTTATTTTTTACCTGTATGAACTATACTTTTTGATTTTTTGTGTGTGTGTATGTATGATAATTGCAATCTATCCTTTGACCTAGAATTTTTGTACCTATGTTTATCATTGAAATAAGTTCTTAATTTTCTTTACTTTTAAGTATTTTATACGATATAGGATTCTAGGTAAATTAAACACATAAGACAATTAGGATAGTTTTCTCTTTTCCTCTATTCTCTGAGAAGCCATTAAAGTGATTACAAGATGAGAGAATAATAGATTAATATTGCAGCTCTGAAACTATTTGGGTTCAAATACTGCTTCTATTTCTTATTATCTACATGAGTGGGTAGATTATTTAATTTCTCTGCAGTTCAGTTTCTTCATCTATAAAATGAAGATAATAAAGGTTTCAATCTCAATGGATACTATAATGATTCAATAAGTTAATATATGTACTTAAAAGAATATCCAGAACATGGTATGTACTCAATATATTTTAGCTAATTTTTAAACAAATGTTGGTCAACAAACCACACGAAGATTATAAACAAAAGGCAAATAAATGTATGGTCAGGGTAAGAGGTTTAAATTCTCTGTAGATATGCTATAAAAAATAGAAAAGTTATACTAGAGCAGAATAAAAAGTGAGTGATGGAAAGTTACATCTAAAGATAACAATGGAATATCCTGGTGACACACCATGAGATTTCTGGTGACCGTGTTAAGAGGAGGCAGCTGTCAGAAACAACTCATTCATAGAATTTGGCTATGTGAGGGACACATATATCTGGGAGGAATACACAGTCAGCGAAGTTATGTGTTTTTAAAAATTTTTAAATGAGAGATAACTTGATCATAAATGATGCTGATAGAGAACTTTTAGATTGAAAGATGGAAAATTTAAGACAGAGCATGGGTAGGACAAGTAATCTGAAAGGTAGTTGGGCATGTGATCCAGAGGAAAAAAAAGAGGCATTTATAAATAGCAGGAAAAGATAAAACAATTGGGGAAAATCAGAGAGGTTTGCAGGTTTAGCAGCAAACATTTTATTCACATTCTACTAATGACTCCTTCTTTAAAATTGTAAAGTGTCAGTTAAGATCAATTATCAAGGCTAAAGGGAAAGATCAGGGCCTAGATGTCTGATATAAATGTAGATACATGCGATGCTTATTTTTAAAGTACCAATTTAATTTATATTTTTTCCTTTCTGTCAAAATTCATCTAACCGCATGGCCCCACTAAAAGTTTGGGACTTGCAACAACAGCTTCTTAAGCATGTTTTGAAAACAGAAGTTCATGTTCACTTATGATACCAGACATGCAGCTAAAAAAAATAAGATGCCACATTAAAATGATAAATCAGGTGTCACTATTCTAAATAATTAATCTTAGCATGCTCATTAAAGCTGAGCACATGCTTCAAATTCTTCATTTCTTTTAAGACCACCACATTTCCCCCCCTTAAATCTAGAGCTACATATGCTAAGATGACTGGTTAATTAGATTGATCAGTTAAAGTTCAGCCAGAAAAACAGAACCCATGAAAGGTACTTTAATCAGGGAATTTAATAAGCAGTTGTCAGCAGATAAGGGATGATGAAGGCAACTCAGAGATTAGCAGAAAGCCACTACTACTCCCTCAGGAGTGGGGAACAAAAGCAGAGTCAGTATTAACAGAGCCCAGCCACTGAGACCACCAAGGAGAACCTGGGAACACAGCAGGTAGTGGGGCTAAAATCAGAGAGAAGACACCACTGCTGATTAAGATGTTTCCTGATACATAGAGAGATAAGAAGAAATACTCTAGCCTTTAATTTTCTCCTTTTGTCCAATCTCTTATCAATGCCCCCAAATGGCCAAAACCAGCCACAAGACAACTGGCTGGAGATCATGGAAAAGCTAGTTTCTTGGGATACAGAGCCCAGTAGGTGAAGGGTCAAGAATAAATCTGATAGTAAATAGGCAAATGACTACCACAATAGGAAGGTTCATGTTTGCTGTTAAAGAGAAATAGAATGAATTTTTATTGTTGGGTATTTACCTGCCTTCCTAAGTGAGAACATTGTCTCACTTAGGAAGGCAGGTAAATACCCAACAATAAAAACTAAGGGTGTAATTTTATTTATGTTTTGCTCATTGTTTGGCAACTCATAGAACATCATCGAGAGTACTAATATATCATTAGCTAAAATTACTGAGATTAATGTCTGCCACTACATCTTGCTATCTATCAATTTAGTCGATGTCTGTAAATCGACTGTCAAAAGGATAATATACAACAATGAGCCAAAATGACACATATAGATTTATTTATTTAAAAATATTTAGGTGAAAATCTTTAATGGATTTGATGTATTTAGCAGATAATATATAGGTAAAGTTATTTTTTAAAATGCTTAGGAAACATTTCTAAAAAACAAATCCTCCAGGGTATTTATTAAATTATAAATTTAAAAAGAATAAACTGTCTCTTATATTTTATAATACTAATGTGTTAAATATAAATTAGTAAGATTTTATATGAAATATTTTGTTTAAAATATTAGCTGCTATAGAAATATAATTATCTTCCTATTAAAAATGGCCATTTTCTCACCTTATTCCAAAAATTGTTTTAAAACATAAAATTTCTACATCCCATTACATTATTTCTACACTAGTTATTTTAAACTCAGATACCTTAAATGAACAATTTCTGACTCATTTACAACTGATGCATTTTCAGTTTAGAAAATCAATTTTTCTGATGTTACCTTGTCTGAATACAGATTAATCCATGATTAACTTATCTTAGTGAATTACAGAATTGTATGCATTTCATTGCAAATGTCAGTAAAAAAAAAAAAAAAAAATGTAGTTCTGTTATCCTTGACGTTAAGTCATAGTTACAGCTATTGTGTTTGTTATAATAATTTGATGGCCAGAAATAAATATTTTCAACTATTTTAATTTGTTTTGCATTACATATTACAACATTGGCTTATAGCTAATAAAAATATTTTCAAGATTATAAATTGGATAAAACATGACAGATTTTTAAAAATTCTTGTTTATTTTTGATACCTTTGCTCAAAACAAAGAACTCATTTCTGAACATTATGTAGCCAATCAATTCATATGTAACAAAAATTTCAGCATATTCATTAATCTTATTATTGTAAATATTTCTGTTTTCAAGAGTTGAATGTTTATTGTATGATTCTACAAAACTTTGAAAGGCAAATGCTGAAGACTGTCTCAATTATCTTTGATTTACTGGGGGTTGATGTGGGGACTATGGGTGGAGGACCTTGAATCAGCTCATTTGGAAGAGGCATAAAACTTTCAAAAGAGTTACTTATTTTTTGAATGATGGTCATTTTTATGACCTCTCTGAGCTTAAATTTTACTTTAAGAACTTAGTCAAAATAGGGGCGGGAGAAAAAACTGCAAATTAAAAATGGTCAAATTGACAAATATTCTTCTCATCATCTCAATATTAAGTCTAAAAACAAGGACATGTAAAGTTTCAAAAAATTCAATAAGGGTATTAAAAATAGCATATAAAATGATTAGAGATGAGGGGTAATTTTTACTTCTCAAAAGACTGCAAGATTACAGTGTGCCTTTACAATTTATATATCTTTTCTCTCATGTAGATGATGATGATGAAGATGTTGATGATGATATACATACATTATACACACACACACAAACACACACACACACACTGGAATATTATTCAGCCACAAGAAAAATTGAAACACTGCCATTTGTGACAACATGAATGAATCTTGAGGTAATCATGCTAAGCAAAATAAGTCAGACAGAAAAAGTTGAGAACCATTTGATTTCACTTATATGTAGGATATAAAACTGAAAGCAACAAACAAAAACTCATAGACACAGACAACAGTTTCATGGTTACCAGAGGGAAAGGAGGGAGTGGAGAGGTAGATAAGGGTAAAGGTGGTCAAATATATGGTGACAGGAGACTGAACATCGGATGGTAAACACAATGCAATATACAGATGATGTGTTATAGAATTATACGCTAGAAACCTACACAATTTTATTAACTAATGTCACCCTGATACATTTAATTAAAAAAGGAAGAAATCATTATTTTAAAAAAAATTTTGCTTGGAATTGATAAACCAACTAATTACCTACTTGCCTCATATGTTTTGGAATTATGTTTTGCAGACTCTTCTTGAGAAGGCATTTCCCTGTCCTTGTCCCTCTCGCTCCCTTTCCTTTACTCTGCCCTTCTCTCTTTAACATTCCTTATCTAGATGTTCTATAGTTTCTTCCAACCGTATTTCTTTTCTCACGTGTAAAATTACTATTTATCCCAGCAGATTGAAGATTCTATCCAACAGTGATTTTAGGAACATAGTTTATCTAGCTACTCGCCAGAGAAAGCCTTATCCCTGAGCCTGGCTTTAAGGCTCTGTTTGTCCCGGTTTCAGGCTGTAATCTCCCGCTGCTCCTGATTCATGCTGCTGCCTCCTACTCCTCCTAGTGTAGGCTGTAGCTTCCCAATCCTCTTGGTATAACTGTGGCCTCCTCCTCCAGAGACACCATCCATACTGGCAAGGGGGTGACCTATGCAACCTCCTTTCAGGTTATTCACTCTGCCTCAGGCTTTATTTCCTACCAGTAAATCTGACTTGGGTCTCCAAATGGACAGGAATTACATCTATATCCTGTTATTCTTGACTATTGATTCCTAGGTGCCCCAAATTTTCTTTTCTCCAGAGCCCAATAGACCCCCACTCCCCAAATTCAACTCTACTTGCTGAGTTGTGTTTTTATCCAGTTTCTGGCCTTTGGTGATATTTATGTTATTCTGAGTTGAGCTGTGTCAATATTATTTGTTCTTTTATATTTTGTCTATCATTGTGATATGTTTTGAAAGGGGCAGGTGGTAATTATCCTCAAAGTATGGAATTACAATTTTTCGCATACCAAAGCCTTGAAGATTACAAATGGGAAAATACTGAGGGTAAATTATTTGATATAATGTTAAAGATGTTAATTATGATTAAAGTAAAAAACATCACCATTTATGTGGGTGGCCATGGCCCTTTGACATGGGTACAATTCAGATATTCTGACATTTGAATCATGTGTAAACGTTGTGATGTTCTTATAGTTCTCTCCATTTCATAGTTGAAAACTAGGCAAAGTAAGCTTAAGTGACCTGCCTGATGTCAAAAACAGAAATAATGGAGCATAAATTTGAGGATCTACTTGATCCTAAAACTGACACATTTTAGATTACATCACACTATCTCCTTAAGTGTTAATTAAAAACCAAAATATGTATATTATAACCATATTTCAATGAAAAGATTCTTTATTTTGATTCTATGTATGTGTTCCAGATGTTGTTTTCTGAGCCCAGAAACTGCCCACCATTTTGCAACATGAAGAAGCTGGGAATAATTTTTGGTTTTATGTGTTTTTTATAATGTCTACTTATGCTACTGGAATCATGATTATTAAAATCAAGTTACAATTAAAATTATCCCTCACTGTCAGAATGACTCTGAGAACTTAAAAGTTTTTTATTTTGTTGCTGTCATTATTGCTGTTTCTTTGTTTAGTTTTGTTTTTCTGGCTTGAGATATTTTAGAAAACATTGTAATTAACAGTTTTTAGCTAAAATTCAACTATGAACCCATCTGTAGCAGAGACCAACGAAATGCTCATGAAATTTGTTTTCTACTCTTTGATGCACAGCTGAACTACCATAACATGGAGATGTGGCCCTGTTTTATGCTTGGAATGTGAACTGAGCAGATAGATGAGTTACTATTGAGGCAGTTTTAGAGTCGATGTACCTTCCCCCCATACTCTCCCTGCTCCTTGACTGCTTGAATAATGGAGACTGAATCATTGAGCCAATTCTTGAAGGAGAAACACAAAAGGGACTCAGTCAACTAAAACACCACTAAATTTACTTCAGTGAGAGTAAAGTTCTTAACCACTAAGATTTTTAGGAATGTTGCAGCAGCAAATATTACTAATTAGCACATATGACTAATCATATATTTCTAGAATATTTTACTATGGTAAATATGTAATCATTTTTCAATGTTTTATACTAATTATCTATTTACCTTTAAATGCATATTTTTCTATGAAAATAATCCATTTCCCATAGGTTTCCAATTTGATGCCACAGATTTGCCAGTATAATATAGACTGCAAACCCTAATAAATATATTCAAAACATAAAACAATAGACTAATCTGTCTTTTAAATATAGATTTTAAAAAACTGTATTAGAATCCAGGAATATATCATAAGAGTTATATTCAATGGCCAACCTGCATTTATTCCAGAAAGTCAAAAGTAGTTTAATATCAGAAAATTTACTAATATGCAAAAGATGCATTGAATAAGATGCATGATAAAAATGCAACGTTTTACCTGTTATGAGCTGAGTCAGATACTATTTGGAGATAGGGTATTTAAAGAGGTAATTAAGTTAAAATGAGGTCATTAGGGTGAGTTCTAATCCAGTATGACTGATGTCTTTATAAGAAAAGACTAGGGTGTGTGCTCATGCACACGCACTCACACACATGCGCGCGCACACACACACACACACAGAGGGTAGACCATGTGAAGACACATGGAGAAGACAGTCATCTACAAACCCTGGATAGAGGCCTTATAAAAAAAAAAAATCCTGCTGATACCTTGATCTTGGACTTCTAACCTCCAGAATTTTGAGATAACAAATTTCTGTTGTTTAAGAATCCAGTCTTTAGTACTTTGTTGTGGCAGCCTGAGCAAACTAATACACTTCCCTTCCTTCTTTAATATTTATACATTCAGGGTGATAATTCCATAAAAAATTGGGCACACAATTAACTTTCCTGTTCATTCTTGAGTAATAAATTGTTCAACAATTACTTTAAGTCATAACACAAAGTCTGGATTAAATAATAAATCCAATGTATTAATCAACTTGCTTCCACTATCATTTGAAGTAAAGACTTCCCCTCCCTCTGCTGAATGCCTAGAGTCATAATTGTCGGCTGTCTTAATTAGGGAAAGGAAATGCAATTGGCTTCTGCTCTCTCCATCCTACCTATTTCCTTAATTCCTAGCTGTGATTTTAAACATTATGGGAAGCATGTTAAGATAATAGAGTGCTTCTGACTTGGTTGGGTAGGTTTCATGCCTTGGTTCTGGGAGATGGTTAAAAGTGCTTTTTCTCTCATAAGGATTTTTCTTGTGTTCCTTAGAGATTTTTGTTCCTGGGCACATTTCACCTACAACTTTTATGTTATACATGAAACATTCCATTTCTAATGCCCTTGATTCATGTATAGTCCACATCACACTGTTGAAGTCTTTCCTAAATGACCCACATCTATTTCATAGAAAATATCCACACATTTCATGCTCCCAAAAAACCCCAAGAGTGCAGACTTATCCCAATATGGTGACTGAATCCTGCTACCTAAATGGTGTATAGTTTAATAAATTTGAGAAATGCTGCATTTTAAATACTCTTCTTGTGAATATCACCAAATGTTCATTAGCATATTAAGAGGGTTAAGTAGATCCAACATATAAAAATGTATTTAACTTTTAAACACCTACCACAAATATATTTTTACACGGAAATCGTTATATGCTTATCCTCTATTAATGTCCTACAGAAGTAGCATTGATAATGTAGCACAGATAGTAATCAATCCCTGAATAGTCATGTACTTTTCAACTTGTAATTCCCCTTGCAATTAGGTATGGCCAGTTTAGTCACTAGGTAGGTAATTAGTTTTGGTGAGATGGCTGTGAGCAGATGTGATGTGGGCTACCTCTGACCCAAGTCATCTAATACTGGATCACAAACCTTTCTTCCTTTTAGAAGCAGTGGAGAAGTGAGTACAAATGGAGTCACAAGAAATACCCTGGATCACTGAGTCATTGCTTGGAAGTGATTTTGTGTGAATGAAAAATTAATTTTTACTTATAAAAACTGAGGTTTTGATTCCAGCAAAACCTGGTTTTACCTGATCAGTACATAATTTAGAAAAATATATTGGTTTGTAAAATCTACTTCACTGCATATGCTGTGGCCTTTATTTTCACATCTTTTATAGCAACGTATAAATGAGAATTATGTAAGGATACTAATTTTCTGTTAAGTACATTTTATAGGTGTTCGCTAAAATTTTGCTGCTTGTCTATACTCCAAAGAAATTTTGTACATGGTAAACCGACAGCTCATTAACTTCCTTCAGTCTCCAAAAAACTCAAAATTTTGATAATTTGAATTTTTACAAAAATACCTAAATTATCATAATTATAGTTACTAATACTTGTTTTCTATTGTATTGTGTGATAAATACATTACCTAAATTAGAGTAAATCCTCTCTAAAAAGATTTCTTTCATGCACTGAAACTTTTGATTGCTGTTGTCATTCTTTTCTTTTTCTTTTCTCTGGTATATCTTTCAAGTTCTAATTCAATGAAAACCTAACCCCAGTTCAGTCCACTCTCTTTAATAAATTCTCAGGATAAAATGCAGCATCTTTTCTTATATACTGCTTGTATAATTAATTTTAATAGTTTCATTTATATATGCCTTCTCTTCTCTAAAGGAAAGCGCACAAAATTTTACTTATTTTTTTTAGGCCATTCAGTAATAAGCTCAGAGATGAGTATATAGTTGCCCCATGATAATCGTCTCTTATTATGATAAGTATATTATATTATAATTCTTAAGAGAAAATATTCTGAAGTCAGATACCCTAGGTGTTAATCCCAGCCCCACTGTCTACTAGTAGTATGAGCCCTAGAACATTATTCACTGAGCCTTACAATCCCCGAGAAGATACTAATAGTACCTATAAAAAAGGCTTACTGAGAAGAATAAATGGAGTATTATAAGCACAATACTTAACAGTGTTTATTACCCGTGGTTATTATCACTGTTCCAGGAAGAATCAGTGATTGTTATTGGCATTTCTCACTTAGTATTCTATTTCCAAAGAATATAAACAAGCTAACTAGCCACTCAGAAAAACATCAATGGTAATAATGGACCCTTGTGATATTATAAATTCTACACAAAATGCACACAGCAATCTGCAATAAGAGACTATTATTAAAGCGTCATTAAGGAAGCATTATTGAGGAAGTTACTATTAAAACCATAATATTCCGTAGAATTGTGTTGCTATTAAAATTAATAAATGAATGATGCAAAAATTATATGTTTTCATTCTTTCCTTAATATATTACAAAATTTAAAAGATTATTTATCTCTCACACACCTAATAAAAATATTTTATTAATTAGACTAAATGTATGTTTAAATCATTATTTCCTATAACTGGATATTACAGCATACTTTTAGTTTTATGAGTAAAATTTAAAAAGTTGTTTAGAATTTAGTGTTTTAAAAATTTTTTGTCAAAACATAAAAATTAAATTTAGAAATAACCAGCATGTGACCAATATGTGGCAAATTATTCTTTATATGTATCTCATTTATAAACAACTTTATCATTATCTGAGAATGCATTTTGCACTTTCGTGTTTATGCTACAACGAATTAGGGGAAATATGACAAGGGACCAGTTGTAGTAATGTGGTAATTAAGGCTTGAACAGATGTCAGCGTTAATAAGTTCCTCAAATGAAGTGTATGTAATAAATGGTAGCCTTCAGCTGCTATGGCAGGCCTGGTTTCACTGGTAATGGTATCTGGAACTGGTTCAACCTCTAATAATGAACACACAAAAAAGTTTAAATAAACTAAGAAATTTGTAAACTACTATAATGTTTTGCAAGTCAAACTTTGTAGGTATTGAAGATTTTAAGGATGCATGGCAGAATTAAAACAAAAAGGATACAATTACAAAAACGAAATGTCGAATTTAAGAATTTTTTAAAATCTAAAACAGAATCTGCTTATCAATATATTATTGCTACAGGATACAATGCATGGATTCTTAATTCAGTTCAATAAATAAGTTAATATTTGTAAAGCATTTAAAGTAGAATGTGGTACATCATAAGCACTATATACATGTTTTCTATAATAGTAATAATAATTTGCATTTGTAATATAGTATATAATTTATACCATA
Source organism: Pteropus medius (assembly GCF_902729225.1). Lineage (NCBI taxonomy): Eukaryota > Metazoa > Chordata > Mammalia > Chiroptera > Pteropodidae > Pteropus > Pteropus medius. The sequence continues at coordinate 15,282,809 of NW_024346667.1, forward strand.
AATAAAAATATATTAGTTATTGAATTATCAATAATAATTAGTTAAAGTAAAAACATTGAAAACTTTTATCACTGTTCTCCCTTAGGTCCTGTTATGGGTCGAATTGTGTCCCTGCCTTACAAAAATATGCTGAAGTTCTAATCCTTGGTACTGTGAACATGACCTTATTTGAAAATAGGGTCTTTGCAGATATAATTAGGTTAATATGAGGGCATTCTGGATTACTGTGGGCCCTCATCCAACATGACTGGTGTCCTTATAAGAAGAAAATTTAAACATAGACACACAGGGGCAGTGGCCATGTGAAGATGGAGACAGAAATTGGAGACAGGATGTCACAGACCAAGGAAGCTGAGGGTCTACCAGGAGTTAGAAGTGGTATAGAAGGATCTTCTCCTAGAGGTCTGGCCCTGTCAACATTTTGATTTTAGACTTCTGACTTTCAGAACTGTGAGAGAATAAATGTCTATTTTAGTCCCTCCAGTTTGTGGTACTTTGTTATGGCAGCCCTAGGAGACTAGCACACATGTTCCTCTCTTGCCCCTAAAAGGAGACATGTCAGGGAACGTGTACGACTTGAGATGGAACAGTAGCAAATTACAAACCTAGAAACCCTAAATCTTATCCTCCTCCCACATACAACGTCCTTTCTCCTGCGAAAAATGTGAAATGGGCTAGCCTCATTAAAAGTGTGTGTGGGAAGGGTGGGAGGAGATAGAAAACTGAATTAAGCATAACATTTGGTGAACACAGAATACTCTTTAATATTATATAAATAGGTTTATATTTTATTAAATTATAGCATTATATTTCACTAATTTATAGTATGTTTCATTATTCTGGTAACAAATACATCCCTTTTAGGAGTAAAGTTCAATGATGCTATTTTTCTATTGTGTAATTCAGAGAAATTCTATCCTCCAGAAGGCCTTTGTAGAATGTTACTTCAATAAAATATAATTTATTTTCCCTGTATGAAAAAATGAGGATCTAGAATTACATAATTTTGAGTGTTTCTAGATCAGTTTGCAGTAATGTTCAGCCAAACATTTCTAATTTTACAGATAATAATTTTGCAGTTATGAGAAGTTAATTGTACTAACTCACTGCAAGTAAGTTCAATTCCAAGTATACCCAAATCTAAACTACTAAAACATTTTCCATCTATTATGTTGCCTTTTAAAATCTCAAGTTTGAAATAAATATATATTTTTTAATATAGTAAACCTTATGTTTGTATAGCTAGGTATAATCTGTAATCATACTATTTCATATACTTTGAATGGGCCTCAGGTTCTTTTCCTTAACCAAACAAGCAGACTTTAATCATCTAAAAGATAACTTAGCACAAAGTAATGAACATAGTACTTTGCTATGTTGATAACTGTGCTAACAAGTTAAAAGAATGATTTAATGATGAGATTCAATCATATAGCTACCCTACATTAAATTGTTATATAGCCTCAGAAGAAAGCAGAGTAAAATACATTAGTGATTTTAAATACACACACAACTCTCTTTCTACGTTTGACTTTGCTGTGTGGGCCCAGGTGTGCTGTGTAATTTCCAGGTCTTATAAGTAATAGGTCTGTGTCTTTTTAAAATTTCCTGATAGTTATTGTTGAAGGACATCTTATAATCATAACAAGAACCACAAAGGCTGGGTAGAGTCACAACATTTGTTCTTGATTGGCTGAGACAAATACAAAATAAATGGCGTTCCCATTTTCCCAAATAGAGATATTACATGTTAGAGACCTTTGCACGTGTTCCAAGCACAGTTCAAACTTCTGAAACGTCAGTAACTTAATTACCTAACTCTTCTGCTACCAGAAAATAAGAGCCTCAGACAGACTCATTCCTTATATGCAGAAGCTTATTTCAATTAACTGGCCCTCAGTTCAGTCTTTCTCAAAGGAATTCTCAAGTAATTGAGAAGTGGAGGTACAAAATTCAGTTTCATTTTTCTTTCATTTTATTTTGATCAGTTGAATTAACTCTAAAATTCAAACATTTAATGTTAACCTCAACGAATAGTTAATCTCTTGATCATTAGCTGACAAACTTTAAAAATAAATGTTATTTTGTAAGTTTTTGTTCATGTTGTACTCTGTATTAAATGTTATTTACCTTCCTTAAAGCCAAGGATTATATTTCAATAAATAAAATCTTATTGTACATTTCGTGCTTATTTCTACAATTCTTGATGAATCCAAAATAATCTAACATATTTGTTAAGTTTTTTAAAAAAATTTATACCTTTATTTATAAGCATATAATAAGCAATTGTAAAATACGCAAAAGCTTGGCTAGCTTGTTCAAAATGGATAAAACAGTGGACTCATCCAACTCTCTAAAATCAAAACTGGGAAGACACATATTGTTACCTTGTTTTAACTAAAAAATAAATAAATTAATTAAAGTTTTATCTTGAATACTGATATAAAATTCATGAAATATAGAAGATATTCTGCCCATAGCACCCAGATTTCTGATACATGTTATTTAAGTGAATATTTAAGTATATTTAGAGACTCATCACTAATAGCCCTTTAAACCTTTGCAATGCCATCACTGAAGTACACAGTATTTATTTCCGACAGCTTATGATTAAGGAGAATTTTTCACAAAATGATCCCCCAGTCTGAAATATGAGCATCTTAATGGACAAGGTCAACTTAAAATTTACCCTAAGAATTACTCAAACTTATAATTTCTCTCTTGTTTATAGAATCATCAAATCTCCTGGCCATTGCAAGAGTTGATCTGGCGATTTGGGGCCATTCTATGAAAATAAGGAATCTGTTGGGTTAAACAAAACACTTCTCCTCAATTTATATTCAAATCCAAGTTGAATTATTAATTTTCACTCATTCTTTAAAAGTTAGGTTGGGGATTCTTATTATATATAGGGCATGTTTATCACCATTTAATTTTATAAGTTTGAAGCTCATGCCAAGTGGTATTAATATTTGTAAGGCAAAGGTGATGCTAGTCAATAATAGGCCTGACTTTTAATGGCAATTCTTGAAAATATAGTGCTATTTTTGTGATAAAATATTCTCAAAAAGCCATACCGAATCAAGAGTAAAAACACAAAACAAGCACTTCAATGTACAATTACTACAGAAACTACTCTTCAATAATTATGTACAAATAAATTGGTAAAACATTTCTCATATTGTTTATGAAGGAAAACTAAAACTAAATAGCATTGACTAGTTAGTTAACTAATTAGCACATGACATGGTCTATGGACACATGGTAATATAATCCTTGCCATGATCTTTGTGGAATCAAATCTGGTTCATTTACTATTATTTCCCAGTGTTTGCCATAGTACCTAGAAGTGACAGGCTACAAGATATGTACTCTGGGAGTAAGGTGGAGGGTCAGCTGCCCTAAACAGTCTTACAGAATAATTAAGAAAGTGATTTTTAATCTGACACTGGGAGCTTGTAAGAAAATAGTAGGTCAGAGGGGGAGGAGTATGACAGGCGCACAGGCAAAGAGATAGTACTTGCGAAGGTGAAACATCATATCTAGAAGAAATCTGACTACAGCCTAGAGTTCAGAGTTCAGCTGACTGAGAGAGGAGATTGGTAAGACATGAATCTGGAAAAAATAAAATAGTTTCTGATCATGTGAAGCCTTCTAAACTGTGATGAGAATTGTGGATTTCAACTTAAGAACAATGGGTGCTACAGTTAGTAGAATAGTGTCCCCTAAAATTCATGTTCTCCTGGAATTCCAGAATGTGAACTTATTTGTAAATACTGTCTTTGCAGATGTAACTGTAGATGTAATTAAGGTAAAGAATGAGATAAGAGCATACTAAATTAGGGTGGACCCTAAATCTAGTGACAGTGTCCTTATAAGAGACAGAAAAGAACACAAAGAAACACAGAGAAAAAGACATTATATAGATGGAGGCAGAGACTGGACTGATTAGTCAGTAAACAAAGGAAGCCAAGAGCTGTTGGTAGTCATCAGAAACTAGGAAAAAAGCATAGTGTGGCTTCTTCTATAGAGCCTCCAAAAGAACTGGCCCTGCCAAATCTTGATTTTGGTTTGTTGGCATCCAGAACTAGGAGAGAACTAATTACTGTTGTTTTAAGCCACCAAGTCTATAATAATCTAGTATGGCAGCCCTAGAAATTTAATATAGACAGCACTTAACTATTTTGAGCAGCAGAGTTCTGTCATTTAAAAAAACATTGATATGGTCAAAATGGTGACAGCGGAAAGTTGATGGGAAGATAATAAGAAGAAATTGCTATATTAACTCTTGCTATAACTAATAATAATAATTAGAATCAGAAGCAGAGTAAGAAAATGGAGCAGTGCTATCCCCTTGGGAGGTAACTGGAAATGTGTGGAGACACTTCTGGTTGTCGTAGTGACTAGGGGATGCTTTAGGTGTGTACTGCCTACAATTTGCTGACATATTCTGTACAACTAAAAGTTGCCTCGTGTATAATCTCAAGAGTACCTATAGAGAGAAACAGTGAAAATATAAGTAAAGAATCAAGTATTGTGTACTTGTTTTGAGTACTTAAAAGTCTCATTTAGCTATTGGCATCATGCGTTTATGTTATATGTTTGCTACTTTTAATAAGGAAAAAAAAGTAAATCCTAATTTTAGATGCCACAAGAAAAAGGTATCCTGTTGGAAAAATATTTTTCACATTTAAATATTAGTTTTTATATTATGAAAGAAATGCAATGAAAATATAGTCATATAAGCATTGCCAAATTATATAATAGTGTCTAACAAATAATAATTTAGATATAAAATTAATAGAATAATAATTATATAACAATCATTTCAAATAACTATGACTTTTTTCAACATATTTTCTCTAGGGATGAAGTGTATCTGATACATTTCTCAAATGCATCAGAGGAAAAAACACTTAAGGGAAAAAACTACAGACTCATAAAGCTGTTATTCTGGATGTTAAAGGCCAATGACTAAAGGCTCAGCTGGGAAAACAGATGACATAGAAGCTGAAAGATTAAAGAGTCTTTGTAATGGAAGGCCACGATCCATCATTTACTGCAAAGCCCAAACAAGAAACAAGTATACCTGTTGACATTCAACAAGCATTCAATATGCCCAAGAGCATACACTTGTTTATAATCTAGTAGCATGTTATCAAACAGAAAACACAGTTTACAATATGGTGACAGTCATCCATAGCTTTCCAGTGCTTGAAAGAGTGATGAGGAAATATAAGTGAGTCGGTGGTGGTTATTGTTGAAATATACTTAAGAGTTTTTGGTACAACTCATTGTTTCTTGTATTCTCAGTTGTTTTTGTTTTTTAACTCTTACTATCAAATTTTTGCTATAACATCTATTTTCGTGGAGCTGTTTGGGGCATCTTAGTCTAGGCTATTGTTATAAACTTCCTTAAAATTTTCAAGAGTAATTTTTCAAGATTGATTTTTGAGAGGAAACTTATAGTAGTCGCTACCAAAAGGAAAAATCGAAATCATTCTTTTTCGGTTTTATACATTTAAATTCTACCACTCAGTTTTGCTACTTAAACCATTGGTATCATTCATAAAAGTAAAAGTTATGGTTAACAAACATTTTCCCTCTCTTTCTCTGAATTTATTTCTGCATTATCTTTCCTTAATTTATTTTAAGCAAGTTGAGGGATGTCTGCTGATACCACCTCCAGGGGCTCTGAGAATAAGTTGCACCCTCCTAAAAGGGGATCTGAGTGGTGCCACAGGGACACCACTACAAAAACTGTTCAACTTTGTATAACTCTGAGTGTTCTTGAAAGATTACATATATGAGAGAAAAGATAAGACGGTCATATATAGGAAATAACAGATGGAAGGCCTTGTCGATGGAAAAATGAGATATGCCCAGGGGATAAAAAATAAAATTAAAAAGGCAGGTCGGTGCCACATAATAAAAAAGTTTTAATTTCTTGGTGAGAATCTATACTTAATTTAAAACCACTAGAGAGTTTTGATAGATATATAATAAAATGGGATGTGTGCTTTATAAATATGAATTTGATAGAAATGTACAGAATGAATTTTAGGTAATAGAAATTTGATAATTTTAGGAACTGTTAGGGTCTGAGATTTTGCTCTATTTGCAAATTTACAAGTTAGTCTATCAGTTTCTCAGACACTGGCGAAAGACATTAAACTCTTGGGTTGGAGCAAAAAGTTATTTTTCACAGCAATAGCAGTAGCCAGAATTATTATTTATGCCTGTTCCCTGAACTTAAATTCTCAGTGGATGATGAGAAAAGGGCAAGTGACACCAGAACATGCAGAACATTACAAAAGGGGAAACCCAGGGTTAAGAAACCCGACTCTTTTTTAATGGGCATAACCTGTCTGCCTTTGCCTTTGTGGGAGACATTTTCTTTATTATAGTGGAAAAAGATGCCCAAGCTATGAAACATCTTTGTAAAGATAGTCCAGAACAAGGGAAATGAGTGCTTCTGCTCTCAAGATGTGCAGAAATATAAGAAATCCATGGAGAGTTTCCTCCCAACAAATACTGTTGAATTTCCTCCCTACATAAAAATAACGTTTATCTGCAGATTTTCATGTCTTTCTGTCAATATAGATTTTTGAGTGTCATCGGTTCTAAACTTGGATCATCAAGATGGAAATAGAGTCTGTTCAAGTAAAAAAAATAATTGATTTACAGTACTTTACAGTTAGGTATTACTTAAGATTAACTAAGGTGACATCTTTAACTTTTTACTTAATATACATAAATAAATAATTAGTTTTAAAAAATGACTTTACACTATAAAGTTAACTAAGTATATACATAAATAATTTATCTCATTCACATCTTTTTTCTTCCAATCTATTTTCCTTTTGAGATTAAGCAAATTGCCCTATTTAAATCACTACATAAGCTGTTCTTTGTACACTGGAAATGTAAATGAGAAAGGTTCAGATTTTTTATATAATCTCAGCATAAATATAAAGACTATGTAAATTATCACTGAATTAAAAAAAAGTACAGAACAAAAAGTTCCATGACCTGGATCTACTTATTCCTAGCTACATCATTTACTATGTTGTTGGACATAATTGGATGCTTACATCGTGATAATAGGGTTCTAGTTTCTTTGATATCTATTATCTTTCCCAAATTTAATAACCAATGGTCCTATGACTCAGGGCACAGAACTACAGGTGATATACATTCTCAATTGTATCTCCAAATTTGTTTCTCTAAATAATTTCTCTGTTGAAAATGGAAGAGACAAAAGCTACCAGATTAACACTGCCGGTTTCATGTATCTATACCCTAGGTGCTCTCATTGCTCATACTTCAACACCACATGCTCCATTTCTCTGAGATAATCTATTATTTACCGTCTGAATGAGGTTCTAAAAATACTACTGTTATACAACATTGCTTTTTTCCATTTTAGTATATAAAAAAGCGGTCATTCCCTGCTTTTAAAATTCTTAAAATTTTAGTATACATTTTGTTTTCAAACAGAAACAGTTCTCTTAAATTTGCTCATTAAAAAGTTATTCTATTCCAGTGTGTATATATATATACATACATACATATATATATGTATATATATATGTATGTATGTATATATATATATATATGTATGTATAGACATACACACACACACATACATACTTGGTTCTAGTTTTGTTTTGGTTTTTTTTTGATGTTTATAGGTAGTGTTGTAATGAGTAACCAAATTCAAAAATAGAGGACGCAGATGAGAAGGCTATGACAAATGAAGAAAGACACCTACATAAAATCTGGTACTGCAGGTCTCCTTTATATACAAAATAATAAACTCATGTTACCTAGTTGAGCCTATCATAAGGAGGGTAAGAAGAGGTAAGAAAACAAGAGAAAATATAACCAAACTGCTTCATTCGTTTTGGCCTTTTTACACTGCAATTAAGAAAAAGATGAAATAGGAAGATCTTCAAAAATGACTTTTGTTTTTTCTTTTCTTTTTTGGGGGGGCGGGGGGGCGGTAGGCTATTTTTATTTTACTTCAGGAAAACAGGTGGCTCATTTTCATTTAAATGCCAGGCATCATCACTGGAGCGTCTGTTTTCTTTAGGAAGATATTTTGACCTCACATTGCTAATTGCTCTGCAGGATTTGATGATTACCATAAATAGATATATTTTTTAAAAAATCTAAAAAGAGACACCCTTAATTCGCATAAAAATATTAAATCTGAGAACTTATACCCATTAAAGTTGGTATAAGTCTAACGGAAAACTAAACAATACAACAAATTTTAGAATTATTTTACAGAACTCTAAAATAGCAGCTCTAATGGCTGATAAATCTCTAAGATGATGAGATCTTTTAAATTCCATGGCTCAATCTTAGTACCTTACTTTTGAGAACATTGTCTAATGATTAATTTACTAAAATGTTTGTATTCATATAAGGTAAGAGTTTCTCAAATGCATTACAATTTTGTCAAATATTAGACCCTGTCTAATTGGTTATACTTACTATGCTATTAATTATAATGTTTGATCTTGAAGATCTTCTTTACTCCAAATACAATATTTTCTATTTATTAAGTTAAGAAATAATATCATATACATCCTAATTATTGTATATTTCCTAGTTAAAGGCATATTTTACAAAATTCAATCTTTCAAAATTATTTTAAAAGCTGTGGATGAAAGAAGAGCTTACAAGTTTCGCTAAAGGAAGAACAAAAAGATTTTAGTATGAAATATGTGTTAGTATTTCCTTTAATTAGCGTATTGTTCAGTAATTAAAATGTTGAAGATAATGAATTTTCTTTCAAAAACTGAATATAAAACCACAATATATCTTTGAATCAAAGAAATACAATCAATGGGTTTTAGAATTACTGTAGAAAATAAAAATTTATCAATGCATCATATTGTCACCCTGTTCCTAGAATATATATTTCTATCAAAAAGCAGTAGATTAAATTCGCTATGTGATAGTAGTTAAAATGGAAGGAATGCAAGATATAACATTAGAATGCATCGAAAATATTTTAAATTAGCTATTGACAGTGAACAATGATCTTTGAATCTATACAAAATTGATCAATCTAATAATATTATAGAACTGACATTATTTTCAATGTTTTATTGTTTGCTATATGTAAGAATAATCCTATTTATTTCCTTATTTTTAAAATATATTTCTTGATACAGGTTATGAAAATTAAAAAAAAATATTTCCCATGTATAAAAAATTACCCTCAATGTGTCTGCTGTCTGAAAGCATTAACTCAGTTTTCAGATGATATATCATATGACTTTAATACGAATAAAGTCACCCCTTTATTTGTTTAACTGCTTGTATCTTTCATTGTGGAATTATCAACATTATTTAATTTTTTTTCTCACCATCAACCTTCGATAGATGTGGATACTGCACAAAGGATTGTATTGCCAAATCAGACCCACATGAACCAGAGACCTTAGCCAGTTTTGGGCTTTACTAATAATTTCAAGTACTCCAGTAATAACTGGGGATAGGTGAATCACGGAGAGCTCTGAAGTCTCCACATATCCCCACATTTTAATTCTTGCAGCATTAGAATGTGCTCTGGCCCACATTAATATGTGGAGTCTCTAAGAGATATATGGATCATATTACTTGCACAGAAAGTGCTTTATTCATCATAAAAATCATCATTTTATATTCAAATAGTTTTATTGTTTACATGGTATTTTATTAATAGACTCTTGGTTTGGTTATCATAAACAATCTAATACAATTATATTTATCTGGCTAGAAGCATTCCATAGGTAAGAATGCCCACTAGAAAATCTATTGGTTTTTGCCAAATATGTTAGTATGCTTAAAAAATATTTGAGCAGGACACTACGTTTTTCCCTGAGAATTACAGATCTGTTGTTTAATACTGACTTCCTGTGGATCAGAAAGGTCACTTCAACCTCAGCTGATGAAGGAAATGACTAAGGCAGACAAAGGTTAAGATAAATTTGCATGATCTCACTTACATGTAGAATCTAAAATACTAAAACTCAAAAATAAAGAGTACAGTGGTGGTTACCAGGTATTGGGGGAATGGGGAGTGCGAAGATGTTGGTCAAGGGTTTGAAAGATGCTGAAGCCTTGTAAGATGAATAAATTCTGGAGATCTAATATGACAACATTAACAATATTGTACGTATACTTGAAATGTGCCAAGTGAGACGTAAGAAATGGTACTGATGTTAGGTGATTATATGTCAATTACCTTGCTTGTGGTGAATATTTCACAATGTGTGTGTGTGTGTGTGTGTGTGTGTATAATCAAGTTGTAGATCTTATTTTTTTAGGTTCATTTACATTTAAAAAAATTAATTTAATTTTTATTACATATGTTGGGGTGACAGTTAATAAAATTATATAGATTTCAACTGTACAATTCAATTACATGCCATCTATATATTGCATTGTATGTTTACCACCCATAATCAATCTTCTGTCACCATACAATTTTAAATTATCAACTATCCCTCAATAAAGCTTGGGGAAAAGAGAAATTCATGAGTTACAATTCATAATTAATTTTAATAGAAATGCAGAGATATATTGATAATCATACAATAGTTTCCTGGTTAGACTTGTGGAAATTAGAAAAGTAAACACATATTCCTCCACATATTTAATCAAGATGATGCTTTCTTCTCATATTTATATAATTTCTTTTTTCATAATTGTCACCAGCAAAGTTGGCTGTCAATAAATTTTAGTTACGAAAACAAAGAGCACAGTTTTTATCAGAGACCAAGGCAAGTAATATTTGCTTGGGTTTCAAAGTTTTCCAGGCTGGAGTACAGAAGTTATATAGATATAAACCATAGGTAGACAAACAAACAGACACAGAGATAGTAACTTTTTCGACCAAAATTGCTTATGAAAAACCCATATTGTAAAAGCTACAGTGTATTTTGTTATTCATTCATTTATTAATTCAACTGTTTATTGATTTCCTATATGTCTATCACTACAATAAGCCCTGGAGCTACCAAAATCAAAGGGCATCTCTTACCCAGTTTGTAAAGTCCTTATTTACTCTAAGTCTTTCCTGAGAAAACTATTTTGAGCAGAGATCTGAAAGATGAGCAAGAGTTATATATATAACAAAGTAGGAGACGGAGCATTCCAGGCAGTGAGAACATCCTGTTCAAAGACCTAAGAGCCAGGATGATTAAATCAGAGAGAGTGGTAAAGAGATAGTTAAGAAGTGAAGCTTGAGAGTAGCTTAAGTTTTACAACTTAGAGGGCCTGAAAGCCAAGATGATGGTTTTGGCTTTTATCCGAATGTCAATGTATAAATATTACAAGGTTTTACGTGAGACCTAAACAGAAATAAAAGATGATGTTGTATGTGAGTGAATTATAGGCTATCAAGAAGGGTTACTTTGATAGTCCATGCAAAAGATTATAACTGCTTTACAAAAAAATGGGGGAAATTCAAGATTTATTTGGAAGATAAAAACTGAAATAGGATTAGATGATTGACTGGTTATGAAGAATATGAGAGAAATGTCAGAAATGATGCATAACATAGTTTTTAGTTGCAAGAAATAGAAACCTAGTCTAGTTGATTTAAGCAGCAAATGGAATATAAAATTATAATAAGAAGCTAACAGAATCAGTGAAACTGGCTCAGGCATTGTCCAGTTAGAAACGGCATCCCAAATCAGAAATGTTCTTGTAAAGAATAATCAGCTGTGGACTCTGGATGCAGCCACAGAAACACAGCCACGTTGTTTATGAAAATGTTTGTTGCTCCATTATTGCCATCTATTAATGCCTATGCCATCTATTATTGCCTATAGTGCATTCAAGCCTGAATGAATATGCTCAAAATTTAGTTGCAAGGGAGGCTAGGGAAGTGAATACCTAGTTTTGGGAAATTCAGAGAAAGATGAAACTTACTTTCCACCAAAGAGATACACATTTCAAACATCAGAAAGAGTTAAAATGAACACCACTGCAGAAAGGAAGGAAGGGAGGAAGGGAGGAGGGGAGGAGGGAGGAAGGAGAAAGAAGGAGAGGAGGAGGAGGAGGAGGAGGAGGAGGAGGAGGAAGAAAATAAGAATCTAAAAAAAAAAAAAAAAAAAAAAAAAAAAAAAAAAAAAAAAAAAAAAAAAAAAAAATGAGAATCTTAAAACTTCTCACACTGTATGTGGTAGATCAAGATCAAAAATAGAGAAGGTATGTAATGGTGAATGTAAAACTCTAATAATTATAATCAATTTTTATTGTAAAATTTCTAAAATTTGAAGACAAAAGGAAAATCTTTAAGCAAGAAGATAAAAAACATGCTACTTTCATTGGTGCAGCAATAAGACATAGCTGATGTTTCATAAAAATCATGGACATCAGAAGGGAATGGAATGGCATGTAATGTCAAAAGAAAACCACTGCCAACTATTTTTATACCCACATAGAGAACCTTCAAACTTTGAGAGATATTAAGATGTTATAAATACCAATATACTGAATAGGAATTAAGTAAAGCTTAGTAAAAAATAACACCAAATTAAGAGCGGAAGAGATAGAAACTCGAAAACTTCTACCTATTGAAATACTTATTCTATTCTTACACACCGTTACACACACACACACCTATCTTCACACACAATCCTTTCAAGCCCATATCATTTTGTGGTCAGTTCCTCCAAATACTTAAGGAAAAAAATCTCAGTCTTTCAGAGAATAAGATGAAATGGAACATGTGATCATATTGTTAGATGAAGAAAAATCATTTGATAAAATAGGATATACAGTAATGATAAAAAAAAACTACCATAAAGGCATCAACAAAAGTATGAAGAAAAGGTAATTTTTTCAATGTGCTACTATATCAATATGTTTAATTTTTGAGTGTTTCATATCTTTCCTCGTGCTTACTTTTCCTGAGCTCTCAGGTGCTGAGAGTTATTTGTTAAAATCTCTCATTTTATTGTTGGGTTTATTATTTCTCCCCAAAGTTATGTCAATGTTGACTTAACATAATTGGAACCACTTTATTTTACTGTATGTTGCATGGCATACATTAGAATATTCACATATTCCTAACTAATTTAAATATGTCATTACATATATTTAATGATGTAAATATATATCATTTTATTATAGTAATGCTTTTGTCCTAATGTCTGTTTCTCAAATATTAATATCTACGGCATCCTTCTTTCAGTTGTTATGTTTGGTACCTCTTTTTCTCCCCTCTTCTTTAAAGCTTTATATTATGTTTTAGGGTATCCTTCATAAGCAGTATACAACTGTTATGTTTTTAAATCTAATATAACAATCTGTCTCTTTAAATAGAGTTTATTTTTCTAATATGCTTAAGAGGTAGACTGATATTTTTGAATATGTTGCTATAATTTTATTTTATGCTTTCTATTTTTCCTGCTTTTTCTAGGTTTTTCTCTTTTCTCCTTTCTTGATGTCTTTTAGGTTTTTCTTCCTTTTTGTTCCATTTTATCCCCCCTATAAGTTCAAAATTATATATACTCTATCGTTTAATGTGTTTTAGAAATGTTAACATACATAATAATTTAGCTCAGTGAATCTAAAATAATTAATATATTATCTTCTCCTTTGAATGATTTGACTTTGATTACCCACCTTTTTTAGTTCAGTATTTCAATTCTTTATTAATCCACAATGTACATATTACTGTGCATTTATGCACTTCATACTTTTTTATAAACATGTTCACCAATTTATTTGCTCACTATTTCTCCTTATGTTTCAGGTCTTCCTTTTCCTATTTCCAGAAGTATATTCTCTATAAATTTTAACACCAAAGTTCTCTTGTTTCTCTGAGATTTTTTTCAAAATAACTTTATGTTGAATTTGTACTCTACAGATATTGTGATAAGTCTACAATTCTGTTGACAGTAATTAATAAAGTTATAATGAAGATAATATTCCAAAAAAGTCTAGCTTACCATCTTTAATAATGTTCAATCAGCTGTTTAATTGTTGCTTCTTTGTAAGTATTTTCTTCAGATATTTACTATTTTGCTCTGTCATTCTGATGGTTCTAGTGGATTTCATTTTATTTTTCCAGTTTGCAAATCTTTGAATCTGTAGATTCTAATCTTTCATTACTTATCTCTTTTAATATTGCCTCTCTTTGACCCCTCTTTCTGTTTCTTTCCTTCTTACGCTTTGTTTTCTCTCCTTCTAATTCTCTCTTCTACTTTTTTATCTCTCCATACTTCTTTCTGGAAATTTCTTTAGATTTCTATTTCATTTTACTCAATTTCTCTTCAACAGTTTTATATCAGTTATTTAACCCATTCATTGTGTTATTCATTCATTATTATATGTTTTGCTGTCATTTTTACAGAATATTTTTACTTACCCTTGTTTTAACACCTTCTTTTATTCTCAGAGGATATCAACCTTTTATTTCATATCTGGGAATTCTAAAATCTGGGATTCTTTTTTCAGTCTAAATCTAACTTCCCCACGTCCATCCCATGCTTTTTATTCTCATGTACTTTATGATTTTTTTCCATTGTTAATAATAATTAAAGGCATTTATCTGCTAGAAATCTCTGAGGCCTGGATTCTAGTTGCTTTGTTTTTATCACTTCCCCTGGCCAGAATACAAGATTAGGATATAAATTTCTAAATTAAGCATTTTTGGACCACTCAATTAAGAGCCAAGGTAATAATAGGTACTATACCTTATTGTCTCTCTATAAAATTTGTTGTTTTCTTAATTTGTATTACAGGCGAATTGATGATAAAAACCTGTTGGTACTAAGGCTCTTCTACCCTGCTGGACAGAGTCTAGCCACTGTGCACTGTCTCCTTTTTTCCTCAAAGTCATCAGAGTGAAAAATCAAGTTCATCAGGGATTAGCAGATGATTCCACTTATGCTTATTCTCACTGGGTCACTTTTCTGGATACTTGCTTTAATTTTCTTTCTGAAATTTGGATATATATATGTATATGTACGTGTATGGGTATATGTATGTGTATGTACACACACACACAAACACACACAGTCCTGTCAGCTAAGACATATACAAAGAACATATAATTTAGTGTTTTAGTTATTTCAAAATAAATGGTTTCCTAGTCTGCCTTATTGTTAGAAAAACTACTTTCTGTATTGTTCTAAAATTGAGTTTCTTCTCATATATGCAAAATGCAAAGAAATTATTTGCTGGAGATCGTTTGCTAAATTAAGTAAGTTGTATTGAGATACTGCATATTTTTCAGAAAAAGTATTAACTTTTTTTATTATAACTAGTTCAAAAATAACCAAAGGGAAAAATAATCACTCATGGAAAAGAAAATACTTAGAATTTTGAAAGTGATAAAGTATAATACTATCAACTTAATACCATATTAGCTTACATAACAGAAATTGGTAAGAGCAAACTATTATGATTTAATATATTTTGTATTCTATAGATATGTGTGGTAATTATATATATTTATATGTATTTATTTAAAATGTTATTAAAGAGGACAGAATATGTTGACAGAGTATTAAAACACACACACACACACACACACACACACACACACACACACGAAACTCATATTCTAAAACTTCAAATAAGTCAACAAAAACCCGATATTATATAAAAGTTTCACCACTGACAAATTTACCCCAGCTTTATTAACTCACACAGTATGATATACACCCAGGCTACAGCATATCTAAATTACTTTATATATTACTTATTACAGTTTAGAATGTAAAGTTCCCATATTGTCAGAGCTAATAAAACCTCAACATCAAGTCCTTTCACGCCTACAATAAGTACCACAGGCTCACGTCCCAAAGTGGTTTTCTTCTCTGACAATGACTTCAAGAGAAATA
>NW_024346667.1:15298679-15514850 GCF_902729225.1 Pteropus medius
TGGTGGGCTAATACAAAACAATGGTATAATCAATTTTTATTGTAAAATTTCTAAAATTTGAAGACAAAAGGAAAATCTTTAAGCAAGAAGATAAAAAACATGCTACTTTCATTGGTGCAGCAATAAGACATAGCTGATGTTTCATAAAAATCATGGACATCAGAAGGGAATGGAATGGCATGTAATGTCAAAAGAAAACCACTGCCAACTATTTTTATACCCACATAGAGAACCTTCAAACTTTGAGAGATATTAAGATGTTATAAATACCAATATACTGAATAGGAATTAAGTAAAGCTTAGTAAAAAATAACACCAAATTAAGAGCGGAAGAGATAGAAACTCGAAAACTTCTACCTATTGAAATACTTATTCTATTCTTACACACCGTTACACACACACACACCTATCTTCACACACAATCCTTTCAAGCCCATATCATTTTGTGGTCAGTTCCTCCAAATACTTAAGGAAAAAAATCTCAGTCTTTCAGAGAATAAGATGAAATGGAACATGTGATCATATTGTTAGATGAAGAAAAATCATTTGATAAAATAGGATATACAGTAATGATAAAAAAAAACTACCATAAAGGCATCAACAAAAGTATGAAGAAAAGGTAATTTTTTCAATGTGCTACTATATCAATATGTTTAATTTTTGAGTGTTTCATATCTTTCCTCGTGCTTACTTTTCCTGAGCTCTCAGGTGCTGAGAGTTATTTGTTAAAATCTCTCATTTTATTGTTGGGTTTATTATTTCTCCCCAAAGTTATGTCAATGTTGACTTAACATAATTGGAACCACTTTATTTTACTGTATGTTGCATGGCATACATTAGAATATTCACATATTCCTAACTAATTTAAATATGTCATTACATATATTTAATGATGTAAATATATATCATTTTATTATAGTAATGCTTTTGTCCTAATGTCTGTTTCTCAAATATTAATATCTACGGCATCCTTCTTTCAGTTGTTATGTTTGGTACCTCTTTTTCTCCCCTCTTCTTTAAAGCTTTATATTATGTTTTAGGGTATCCTTCATAAGCAGTATACAACTGTTATGTTTTTAAATCTAATATAACAATCTGTCTCTTTAAATAGAGTTTATTTTTCTAATATGCTTAAGAGGTAGACTGATATTTTTGAATATGTTGCTATAATTTTATTTTATGCTTTCTATTTTTCCTGCTTTTTCTAGGTTTTCTCTTTTCTCCTTTCTTGATGTCTTTTAGGTTTTTCTTCCTTTTTGTTCCATTTTATCCCCCCTATAAGTTCAAAATTATATATACTCTATCGTTTAATGTGTTTTAGAAATGTTAACATACATAATAATTTAGCTCAGTGAATCTAAAATAATTAATATATTATCTTCTCCTTTGAATGATTTGACTTTGATTACCCAACTTTTTTAGTTCAGTATTTCAATTCTTTATTAATCCACAATGTACATATTACTGTGCATTTATACACTTCATACTTTTTTATAAACATGTTCACCAATTTATTTGCTCACTATTTCTCCTTATGTTTCAGGTCTTCCTTTTCCTATTTCCAGAAGTATATTCTCTATAAATTTTAACACCAAAGTTCTCTTGTTTCTCTGAGATTTTTTTCAAAATAACTTTATGTTGAATTTGTACTCTACAGATATTGTGATAAGTCTACAATTCTGTTGACAGTAATTAATAAAGTTATAATGAAGATAATATTCCAAAAAAGTCTAGCTTACCATCTTTAATAATGTTCAATCAGCTGTTTAATTGTTGCTTCTTTGTAAGTATTTTCTTCAGATATTTACTATTTTGCTCTGTCATTCTGATGGTTCTAGTGGATTTCATTTTATTTTTCCAGTTTGCAAATCTTTGAATCTGTAGATTCTAATCTTTCATTACTTATCTCTTTTAATATTGCCTCTCTTTGACCCCTCTTTCTGTTTCTTTCCTTCTTACGCTTTGTTTTCTCTCCTTCTAATTCTCTCTTCTACTTTTTTATCTCTCCATACTTCTTTCTGGAAATTTCTTTAGATTTCTATTTCATTTTACTCAATTTCTCTTCAACAGTTTTATATCAGTTATTTAACCCATTCATTGTGTTATTCATTCATTATTATATGTTTTGCTGTCATTTTTACAGAATATTTTTACTTACCCTTGTTTTAACACCTTCTTTTATTCTCAGAGGATATCAACCTTTTATTTCATATCTGGGAATTCTAAAATCTGGGATTCTTTTTTCAGTCTAAATCTAACTTCCCCACGTCCATCCCATGCTTTTTATTCTCATGTACTTTATGATTTTTTTCCATTGTTAATAATAATTAAAGGCATTTATCTGCTAGAAATCTCTGAGGCCTGGATTCTAGTTGCTTTGTTTTTATCACTTCCCCTGGCCAGAATACAAGATTAGGATATAAATTTCTAAATTAAGCATTTTTGGACCACTCAATTAAGAGCCAAGGTAATAATAGGTACTATACCTTATTGTCTCTCTATAAAATTTGTTGTTTTCTTAATTTGTATTACAGGCGAATTGATGATAAAAACCTGTTGGTACTAAGGCTCTTCTACCCTGCTGGACAGAGTCTAGCCACTGTGCACTGTCTCCTTTTTTCCTCAAAGTCATCAGAGTGAAAAATCAAGTTCATCAGGGATTAGCAGATGATTCCACTTATGCTTATTCTCACTGGGTCACTTTTCTGGATACTTGCTTTAATTTTCTTTCTGAAATTTGGATATATATATGTATATGTACGTGTATGGGTATATGTATGTGTATGTACACACACACACAAACACACACAGTCCTGTCAGCTAAGACATATACAAAGAACATATAATTTAGTGTTTTAGTTATTTCAAAATAAATGGTTTCCTAGTCTGCCTTATTGTTAGAAAAACTACTTTCTGTATTGTTCTAAAATTGAGTTTCTTCTCATATATGCAAAATGCAAAGAAATTATTTGCTGGAGATCGTTTGCTAAATTAAGTAAGTTGTATTGAGATACTGCATATTTTTCAGAAAAAGTATTAACTTTTTTTATTATAACTAGTTCAAAAATAACCAAAGGGAAAAATAATCACTCATGGAAAAGAAAATACTTAGAATTTTGAAAGTGATAAAGTATAATACTATCAACTTAATACCATATTAGCTTACATAACAGAAATTGGTAAGAGCAAACTATTATGATTTAATATATTTTGTATTCTATAGATATGTGTCGTAATTATATATATATATTTATATGTATTTATTTAAAATGTTATTAAAGAGGACAGAATATGTTGACAGAGTATTAAAACACACACACACACACACACACACACACGAAACTCATATTCTAAAACTTCAAATAAGTCAACAAAAACCCGATATTATATAAAAGTTTCACCACTGACAAATTTACCCCAGCTTTATTAACTCACACAGTATGATATACACCCAGGCTACAGCATATCTAAATTACTTTATATATTACTTATTACAGTTTAGAATGTAAAGTTCCCATATTGTCAGAGCTAATAAAACCTCAACATCAAGTCCTTTCACGCCTACAATAAGTACCACAGGCTCACGTCCCAAAGTGGTTTTCTTCTCTGACAATGACTTCAAGAGAAATAAACAGACGGTGCCATTCACTGTCTTTTTTTTTTTCCTGGAAATTGTATTTTGTTTTAAAAATGACTTTCTAAATCCTTCTTAAGTGAATCAGGGAACAAAATGTTATGCTTTTGGTGCTGCTATGTATGCATTACATGATATTATGTTATTTACTGTGTTCCACTATTATACAAACGAAGCCTAGTGCTTCAGCGAAATGGGTAGAATGCGGTGCCATAAAAAAAAGAAGGAAGGGCAGAGCAGTAAATGACATAAGTGGTAATTAAGAAAGGAGCATAATTTTTGATGGTCATGGAAGTAGTGAAAATGAATGAGAATTTAAATAATAAAGAAGGGGAGGTAGGTTATACATATATATGTAATAAAAAATTCAGCAAGGAGAACACTTCTGAAGAACAGAGGCTAGAACAATCGCCAGTTAGTCTCCATGAGTCTAACATTTCCATCTCCCAACATCTAATCCTCCACAGCCCAGCCAGAACATTTATAAAAATATAAAAAGGACCTTTCACTTTCTTGCTTAGGAAGAGCTGTCATCTGTTCCCCCTGTATTTATTAAAATATCCTGACTGCTTACCATGGCCTCCCTGTCCCTAACTGATACACCATAGTCATTCTAAACCATCTATCCCTGCCCACTCTTCTGTCCCTCAAAATCTTGCTCCTGCCATAAAGTTTTCTTGTGACTTGCACAGCACTCCCATCCATCTCCCAAGATTGAAGACGTCTTCTGACCATCCTATCCAAGTAGGTTATCTTCTCAGTCAGTTTATTCCCCTCATGACATGTATCACAATCAACAAAGTTATTCTTCTCTCATTGTCTACCAGGTTTGTGCCTGTCCCATGGGAATACAAGCTCTTTGAGGTTTCCTGAATGCTTACCCTATAATACATTAGTCTTAAAAGTTAAGAATAGAAACATAACTAAGATACACCAAAATATTTGTGTCCCATGATGTGTATCTTCCGGAAAAGGAGAATTAGAAAACTCTACCCATAAAATGCTTATGAGAAACAAAATGCTGAGATTTTAAAATTAATAGCTAGGCGGGGTACCCAACCAGTTCTGTTTGTTTGCACTTCCTGTTTTAGTTATTGTCCTAGTTATATACTTTTGTTTTATTTCTTAAAATATTCTTAAAAAGAAAATAACCTCTATCTCTCATGACTCTTGACATTTTGATTTTACAAATATACATTGTTTGGATATAGAGAGAATTCTGATCTCTAACAATTGAAGCAAATAATAGATATTAGGTCAGCTTTGACCTATTCTCAAACACTATTTGAACTACACTGTTTTGCACTGACATTTTCCTACTTGGTAAATATATATTTTAAGCTTTCTAGATGTATCATAACCTCTTTCTATATTAGGTTAATGCAAAATCATCCGCAAATTTTTTTCAATAAAGTTTTTATATGCTTAATGCAAAATTATTAATATGCCGTTATCGTCAGCATAATGTACAATAACTTATGATTGCCTCAAGATTTATCGCAAGTATTTTAGATTTTAACAATAATGAAAAGTAAAAGTTTTATCAGTATATAACTCCAAAAACAAAATGTCTTTAAATCTAGAATCCAATTTTGACTCAGAAACAATTAAATGTGGATTAAGTCTTTGTTTTCAGTGTGCTTTTCATTCTGTTTAGAACAATATATTTATATATTACGAGCTCTTCCCCCCAAATCTAGGAACACATATCATTTTATATATGTCATGCTATTAAGTCCTTTAAGAACAGAGAAGGAAAGTATATGTCTGCTACTATGCCAATACAGTACTAATATTGGTATTGATGTACTTTATAAAGAATGCATGGAAATGAATACATGGATCAGTAGATACTAATTTTCAACTTTGATTTTATTTGCAACTTGGGAGTCATGTCAAGTTCGTATATTTTACAATACTCTTAGATGCATTGCTATTCCTCTTTTCAGCTTCATCTAGCAACTATTAATTTTTTTCTCTTATATTTTAAAACCTTTGATGAAAAAATAAGAATTCTAAATAGATCAGAATATTCCCACAGGTAGCTGTTATTGGACATATAAATGCTTGAGTGCACACCCAAGAGTCATCTTTAATGCAAATTCTTAGCCAATTATAGTACCAGCATGTTTCAATGATACTTTTGATATAAATTTTAGAATCTAAATATCAACACACTAAGTATCTGGAGAGTTGGTTGTAAAGGAAAAATTTTATATTCTTTAAACATTCTGTTCAAATAAACACTTATTTGACTTCAGCTACATACTGAAATTTAATAGTCTGAATAAGAGAGCCCATTCTAGTTACCTTCTCAAGAGACATTTACCAAGCTATTACATTTTATTCAGCAAACATTGTCCTGACACTAATATTCTCTAACTTTTCTTGTATTTCTGATTGAAAGAGAACCTTCACCAGGCTGTAGTGAAAAAAAAAAAAATTCTCCAGGAACTTACATGACAATTATTTATCAATTAATTTCATAGGACACAAATTATTAGGCACAAGTGAGATTGTAATTTTCTTAATATCCTTGTATAATGCAAGGTTAAATTCCCTTTGATGGTTAAAAGTGATTATAACTTATATCTTAGTGGAGAGATGGTTAAAGGATAGTTGGAAACCTATATGATGATGCATTTTCCTTCTCACACTCAAAATAAAACTTAAAGGTAAGTCTCCTACTTGTCTAAGAAAGATTAAAAATGTATTTCATGATTTTGTTGAATCAATAAATATATTTAATAGCATGTCAAGTCACAAGCTTCTGACCAAAATGCAGGATTAAAGAATAGAAATTTCTCTCTGAAAATACCATTAGAAATTGCCTTATAGCAGGCATTTAATATTTTTGTTGAATAAATTTCTTCTAATTCCAACACTATATTTTATCTGAGTGTTTTCCCTAAAAATTTAGAAAACTAAAATTAAGAATGAAGTAAATTACAAGTCATAAATATCTATGGATATAATCTATATTATAAATAAAAAATATGCATCATATTTTTCATAATTTAAAAAATACTTGTGTTTACTTATCATTTGATTGCCAGTATCATTGCCTATAAATTACATGTAGACTCCAGAAAATATTTCCATTTTACTAGTGTATGTCCCATTATAATTGATTTTAGGTTATAATATGTGATTATATAATTTCTAGAAATATTATCTTTAAACATGGAGTTGGAGAAGAAATCTGATTTATTTAACAGATTCATGTAAAGAAAAGATATCATACCACCTTTGCAACTTAGTGGTTATAAAAATAACAATGTGTTAGAAAAACATTATTCTGATGAGCAGCTCCTAGTCTATTAACTATAAGGTTGCCAAAAGTAAAAGTCTACCTGTAGGAAGAAAATCTATAGAAATCCTGAGGGAAAAGTAAAATTAGATACTTAGATTTGAACTTCAGGTAAAACACTAACTCAGAAGTGATTCTCATGTGTCTTTCGGCATTTAGATTCTTTTTCTGACTGTATAGTTTGCATTTACCCAGAAATAAAAATATAATGACTGCTTGGCTTTAAAGTGCTTCCCTACTGTCAAAGAGACAAAAAGATTTTCCTCTATATATCTGGCATCTTACAGAAAATTAAAACTCACTGGGCATGATGAGAGAAAGTACATCATATTTCATGGGAAGAATGTCTAGCAAGAATTGGCTTTATTGCAAGGTTAATGGTTTCCTACTGTCACATGAGCTAAATTTCCAAAAAACAGAATGGAGTTTAAATAGTACTTGTGGGTAAACAAAATGCAACACCTGTTTGGCCAAGAGTTCTACAATGAATTCTTTCAAAAAAAGTCATACTTCCTTCCCAATACAGATAGATTGCTGTGCATGCCTGCTCCACTTACTCATCCCTGACAATTCTGCTCAAATCCATACTGGTTTCTTGGTTTACATACAAATGTACTATTAATTCTCTTATTATGATAATGCAAATATGGATTGCAATTTCTCCTGAAGTGACTATAGATTATTAAGACTCCTTATAGTGACCCCAGATTGTTAATATTTTTCCTTTTTTAATTTTCTGCTGTCATCAATCACCAAAAATTTTCTTGATTCTTTACTTTCTTAAAAAAACTGTTATATTCTATAAGATATTCTCATTAAGTGATTATAAATTGTCTTATAATGCATAAATGCTTGGGTTTAATGCAGTTGCACTATGGCTATTAGATTAGTTTCCTCTCTATTCTCATAATCTCCCATCTAATCCTGTCAGACGGCCTTTCCCTTTACCTGTACAGATCTTCTAGAGTTTGTTAATATCACTATTGCTTTGCCTCTGAAGATTAAATTTATATGTTCAACCTAATTTCCTACTATTTTCCTGATTCACTTATTTGTATTTCTCAATCAACAACCATATTATCTACTATGAGGTAACATGAAGTTCCAAAGATGAGTCAGATGTGAATACTCTCGCTCATGCCACAGACTTACGTCCATCTCCTCTCCATATCTACCCTCCCTTAGACTCAGTAGTTTTAAGAATTACTTTAAATGTTCTTCCTTTTCTTTTGCCTTTCCTGAGAACACTATTTCTTCTAGGTTTGTTCATAATCATGATACATGTCTATCAAACATACTATATATGACTAGTAGTTGTGCTTTTTATGAAATTGCTCAACCTATTCTAATATAAACATAAGATAGGTTTTATAAAGAAATAACAATAATTTAGACAAGTAAAGTGACTTGTCTGAGACCAAACAAAAAATAAAGAAGCAAATCAAAGACGTATACATGTGATTGTATAACTATGAAATTCACAGCTTCTTACTGGATGTCCACTTAAAACTCTATTACATGCTCTCATATTCATCTTGTTACAAGTAAATATGTCTTTCACACCTCTCTATCTATTGTTTCATGCATGTAAATTTGCATCCTATTTAGATTTACAGATTCTTAGTACTTATCCATTCTCTGTATCATCTAGTTCAGATGTTGATAAGCAATGTTTTCCATTAAATATTTACATTTTCATTAATTAAGCAGAGTTTTCTTTTAAAAAGAAAAAAATGATAATTCTAAATCTATACAGTATGTAGTCCATTCGTTTTCTTTTTTTATCTCAATAATTCAGTGGTGTAGTAATTAAATATGGTTTTATGATGTTGGGCCTTACAAACAGAATATCTGTACCTAATTAATAAGACTGAAAATAGACTGTCGATGTTTCACAAGAGCACTGTAACAACTTTCTAAATACAATAGTTAGATAAACAATCAAAATCATGAATTCGCACATTTTATATAGTGATGAGTAATAAAAGTGGATATGGTACCTCTAATATACAAGAATAGCAGCCACTTTCTAATGGAACAATTCTTTCATTACAGAAACAAAATTTACTGATGGCTCTTCTAAAACAAAATCAATACATTAATCAGTACTTGGCAAAATAATCAATGCAAAAATCAATAGTTGATGCCAATGATGCCAAACTGCCATTTATTATATAGCTTTGATTATGAGTGAATTTTATAAAATCAAGCAAGTCGATTAGCCACTCTAGAATTTATTTTGTTCTACTGGAATTATGGCGTTTGAATTTTTATTAATCCTTTCAATTCTAAATAGCTGGTTCCCTGAGTGAGGGCAAGGAGAAAAAAGTTCATTGTTTATGACTTATTTAATATATTATTGAATTTGTCTGGAATCCATCGATTTGGTATATTATTATTGAGATTGAGATCAATGTCAAATTAGGATACCCCACCTCCACATTATTGTAAAACAGCAAGCAGCCTTCTGTTGGAATAATTTATTTCCCTTTATAAATTAGTCAACTTTCTTTAGGAACATAAAGGTGTAAAACTTTGATTAAAGATGTTATCAATTCACATTTTAGTTGCTAATCTGTAGCCTACATATCCATTAACCATAGATTTTCAATGGTATTATGACCTTCATTTCTTCCTCCACTTTTATTACAAACGATGGTAGCCCCAGCTTTCCCACATAGGAAAGTCCACCGCCCCTTTTCATTGTGATCAGTATTAATAATATTTCATCTAATTGCTATTCATTTAACTGCATTTCCCGGTTCTTGAATCTAAGCACTGGTCTCAAGAGAAAGAGTATGGCTTATCTTCAGTTTAGTCATAAATTCAGTTCTCACTTTTGAAATTAAATTATAATGCAATGTGCAGGTTGTATTTATTCAGCATTGGTTTTAATTCACACCCACACAGAGGATTTCTTCTGCGAATTCCAAAGCAACAATCTTGTTGTCTCATACTGTATAAAAACATGAACTGGTGCTTCTTAGATTCCTCATACAAGCAACAGGTTACCACAATTTCATGGGTGGTGGGGCATTGCCTAGAAATGTTCTGCAAGAAAATCCAGCAGGTGCAATAGGTGGCCTTGAAGTACAGTGGAAAAGCTGGATCAAGTGTCAGCATTCCAAAATAATGAGGCAGAGACTACAGAAACTCTGAATTCAGCAGCTGGTGCCAGAGGTGTGGCATGACAGGAACCTGATATATTTCACACTCATATTGCTTTGGACTAGTGACTGAGGAATGACAAAGAAACTAGAAAATTTCTAAAGCACTGATCTTCACTAGTTATTAGAAGAAAATATTCAGGCTTCAAAAACTTAAACAAATGAGCAAAACCAAACTAAAAACAAAAAAAAATCCTTTCTTTTCTCAACATCTTTGATGATTTCGAATTTTCCATGTAAACAGTATCTTTTGTTCTGGGACTAATAACTAGGTTTGTAGACACATGGCACATAGCAGAACAGTAAGAAAAATACAAGTATCTGAAAGGAAACCTGTGAGAATTATCCATGAAAATGCATCTATTTTAAAGATTCAGAAACATATGGTTGTTTAATAATTACTGAATCTTTTTAATCATTAAAGTAGTACATTCAATATTTTCCTATATTTAGTCATCAGAAAGTAACCGAAAGAAAACACTAAAATTGGGACCCTTTCTACTTGTCATTGAACAGAGGCAGAATTACATTTATTTTTCTCCTTTTCATATACATAAACATCCATTCTTTATTTGGCCAAATTTCCTGGAAAACCTTTTGATCAAAAGTTATTACACTGTTTCACCTGACTCTGATTTTCTAGTTCTAATTTACTGACTTGGTGGGTAACTAACGAAAGTGATAAACTAAGCAAGAGAACCAAAATTTTGATTTTCTAGAAAAGTCTAATTTCGCAATACGGGCCCAGATACATAAGAGGAATAATTACTGTATACTCACATACACACACACACACACACACACACTCACATACGCACGCACACATGAACCAATCAAACTTCTGTAATTTCATACTCTTTGTAGTCAAAGTTGTATGATTTTCCAGGAATCAATAGTTCATGGAGTCTATATGTCCTTCTTGATACCTTTTATTTATTAACTAAGTAAAAAGTTTTGAGAAATAAGAAGCTGTGTCATATAGAATTACCTAAACTGGAAAAATAGGTGAGCATGAAATTTTTGAGATTTAACTCTAAAATGTTATGAAAAATAGCAACAGTGATTCTTATAAAAAAGTCAGTCATTTTATTGCACTCATTTTTAACAGTGAATTGCTTTCCCTGAAACCAAATTCTTACACCAGAAATTAAGTTAAATTTTAATAATTTAACTGAATTTAGTAATTTAACAATCTTTGAGGCAAGTTTACCCCAGTGCTCTTATTAAGGGTGACTCTTGAAATACAATGGAGAAGAGGAAATTCTTCCCACCCGTGCTATGTGAAGTAGTAGAATTTTCCCTCTACAGCTGAGAAAGCAAGTCTAGAAGGTGCTGGTGGTTGTTAGATAGTCTTATCAGGTACTTATACTGTGAAGTGTGATCAAGAAAGGTCACTGACAAGGTTTCATCTGGCATTGCTAGAGATGTGGTATTAGGTCGGGAGTGATATCTACTTTAGGATGCTAATGTAGCAGCTATTATTTTCTCAACAGTATTAGAAAATTAGAAGCTCGATATTTATTTTTTACTCATCATTGGAATATGCTTTCTTCTTAAGTGCAAATATGAAGAAACACAAGATCACTGAATTAAATGCTTCAGCAGATGACTCAATTAAATGCATGCCTTGCTTTGATATATTTTGGTTTTTATATCACTCTAAGTTTTTAAATATTTATGTTATTTTATATAATTGTTCTGGATTTCCAAAAATTCAGTTCATAATAACCCTTTTAGGGACAGGATGGCATTGTTAACTTGCAGGCATAAATGAATGTTTCATGTAGTGATTTATTACTACACCTGAGAATAATTTCTTGATACTAATTGATTTATATTAAAAACTGTAAAATTTTTCCTTTGGGGATTAAAGGAAATGATCCACATTTTACAAAATTGTTCTTTGCCTCATAAAAGTCAAGTTCATACAAATTTTGCATTTTTAATTTTAACAACCTAAGAGAAAAAACAAATCAACTGTTGAAGCAGAAAAAACTCAAAATTTAGCATCTAGGACACCTACAATTAAGTCAGTGAACCAACGCTTGCCATTTTGAACAGATGTTCCACACCTTTTCCAAGTATTGAACAGGTTTTTGTTTCTGCGTGGTCTATTTATATTGTACTTGGCTCGTCTTCAAACTTCTATTAAATGACAGCTTTTGAATGAAAAGAGACATTTGATTATGCCAACACCATGAGACACATTACTGCACAAATCACTTTGTTCATCAAAAAGCAAACTCAGAACTAATCTAGGAAACTGTTATTTAAACCTGGAGATCATAAGTAATAAGTAAAGTCTGACTTTTCTATGCAATATGCTAGATTATCCACAGATAAAACAATTCCTGAGGATTAGCTGTGGCAAATCCTACTTTTATATTATTACTATTCATTTACTCTGTGACATGAAACATTTGGCATTTTATTTTTTTTTACTCCTGACTAGGTGTTGGCAAAATAAATAAATAAATAAATAAGAATTAAAAATAAAAATAAAAACCTCACTTTTCACATACTAAGACAATAAAGCAGCAACACTGTTAGTCATAAAATTTATCTACACACCTGCCCGGGAATTTTTAATCTAGCAGACTACAAATCTTATAGAGACACGCTTATTTAGGATTCAACTTATGTTTTTCTCCAAAATACTGATGCATGAGATAAACTATCATAAAAAAATAAAGAATCAGGTTGTTTCATCATTTGGCCTTCTACATGGAGTTTTATTATTTCATTTGAAATAACACTGAATATTCTATTAGCCACAAGTGGTCTGTTTGCACTAGCCCCTTGGTTTTCCCTGTCAGTCCTCCTCTTTATCGTTAATAATATATGACTTTTCTGTACTGCCACACAGGACCAACTCTACATACCTACTCATGGTTTAATTTGATAACACAACACTTAAAAGACTGTGTTTGAAAATATCTACTCTTACTTTGGTCTCACTAATATTTTGACAATAAAAGTTGTAGTTACAAATGTAACCTGGAACCTCTCCTTCAGCACTTTCCATATCACTTCTCAAACAACATATTGCATTGATTATTGGCTTACAACCTGAAGAAAAGAGACATGGAGCTTCTGTCCCACACAAGAAAAAAAAAATGGCAGCCATTTCTCTTGAGTATTACGAGACCCGATGATGCTACGGGGCTTTAAGAGGATTTGCCAGAATTTGGGAGCATTATGATACTGTGGGCATTTTTAGGGAGGAAATGTTAGGTGGAAAAAACATAAGGAAAATAAGTCAAATTTCAATGTGACAGCTTTGCACAGTTTCCACAAGGCAGTTTGAAAGAGTAATTGGTTATTATGAACAGGCAAAAGAAAGAAAAAATTTTAAAAAGCTGGTATCACAGCTTTTTCTAAGAGTTCTTAAATAAATTCTTTTATTGATAAAAATTCAAAAGAAGGTCTATTTTACTCATAGCCCCTTCCTGGTTTTACCAAAAAGAATAATAATTAATAATAATAATAATAATAATAATGTATCATTTGTCTCAAGTCTTCTGTGAATGTACATTCATTTTTTTTAGTTTATTTTGAAATTCCTTTCTAGATTCCTCTAAGTATTTCCATCAATTCTTAGGCATTTCAATGATTAGTCACAGATCGGAACAATGCTGCAATCTCATTTTCATCCACCTTGCCCCACCAACAGGCATTCAAGACACTGGAGTCATACTGTCTCTTGGTATGAGATGTCCTACTATGTTTACCCCAATGAGTCTCTACCTTCAGAGTACATAGAAATAAACTTGAGAGATTGTTAAAGTATAGATTCTTGTGACCCAATGAAGATTTGGCAAATTTTAATCTGAACTGTAGCCCAGAAAGTTGAATTTTTAAAAGTTCCCTGGTGATTATAAAATTTGAAACCCCTACTTTAAAGAGATAAAATATAATAATCTCTAAAGAATCTTCTAGGTGCTCCAAAATTGTTTGACTAAAAGAATATTAACTGAATCTTTCAAATGTAATTATCTATGTAATCTTGAGTTACTGTTAGTTAAAACTATTTCTAAAAATCATAAGTTCTATGTTAACAAATATGATGGAGAGACAAGACAGTAAATCTGATGTTTCTACATTATGAGGCTGCTTTTTGCCTATCCTGAGTCAACGTTTATGGCGAGAAAAAATTATTTGCAAAATACTCAAGGTAAAGTCTGCACTTTAAATTCAATTATAATTATTTGTTAACTATCCTAGTTGAGTTATTTTGTAACATCTTATGTAAAATAAAACATTCTCAATTAACTTCTAATAAATTCAGTATCTAGCACAGTGCTTAACATGTTGTATACAGTCCATTAATATTTGTTGAATCAGTTAATAAAAATGATTTGATTATAACTATTTCTCATTTATAGATACTTTACTAATTTCAATCTTTCTTTTCAACAGAAAAGAAAATAAACATTCATTTATATTTCTTTTATGAATTCTAATAATTAAAATGTTTCATTAAAATCAGTTTATTTTAGAGAACAGAAACTAAAAGTGTGACAGAACCCAAATCATTTTTATAAAGTTAAAATTATACTCATTGAAAACATGAATATTCTTACTTCTATAAATTTAAATTACTATATTAAGAGCAGGAAATCTTTTAAAATCAAACAAGTGGCTATATTTAACAATGGAGTGAGATGAACATTAAAATAGATGGATGATCCAAAGAATTTTTTATCATTATACATGTCATACAATTTTCCACATTTGTCCCTCATAAACATATTTATCATTTGTAAGCATATTCTTCTTAATAATTTAATATAGCATATGCATCACACACGGGGAATTTTGCTAAAATGAAGGTTCTAATTCATAGGCCTATAAAGGGGTCTGAGATTCTGAATTTCTAGGAAACAAACAGGTGTTGCTGATGCTGCTGGTCTGCAGACCACATTCTGAGTGGCAAGAATCTAATAAACTTGGAAAAGGTACTAAATATGAACCCTGGAAATCTGGAAACAAATTACAGATCTCTGGTGATCTGTCTGATGGGATGCAATTTATTCACCTACTCTGCATATCTGTGCCCTTAGCTGTAAAAGAAGGGGGTTGGTGTATGTCATTAAGGTTTTTTTCCACTTCTAAATTTAGATGTGTATAGTATTTTATTTCATTCTACTATTTACTTGTCTTATTTCCCTTTACTAATTTTTAAAATAACATACACAAAGGAAATATGCCCATGAAACTGTGCCAAGAACTCTAGAAGGACTTTCTCTCTATAAAGTCCTTTGCCCATTCCTTGAAGAGCTATGCAGAGACCCCTGCTGTCTAGACAAGCCACCTCAGCCACCAGCTGCTTCCAACCTGGCTTCAAATGGCTTTAGTCTCAGAGAAGCGCTCAGCAAGCCCACGGCTTTCAGCTTCCCTGTGCAGCTGATAATGAACTCTCTCTCTCTCTTTTTAAACACCCATTTTCCACAAAGCACGATTCACCTTTTAGCTATTGATGTGGGAAAGAGGTATGTACCATATTATACATTGCAACATCATTTGCAAAGCTTCAAAATTGGTGTAGGATACTTGACAAACAGTAAGTTGAAAGAACAGAACATAAATGCTATAAAAGGTACTATATGTACTAGTATTTATAGTACTAGTTTATATGTACTAGTACCATAAAAGGTACTAGTATTTATGTATTCTGTTTATATAATAGGAAAGTAAGTATAGTTTTAGCACATACAACCACCCATTTCCTAAATATTATTTATACTCACCCATACAGAAATAACTTTAATTACATTAAAGCATCCTCCATGAACTATTTCTGTTGTGTTTTTCCAAATCAAACTTAAATGAAAAACAAGTCTATATTTTATGAATAATTTATGAAAATAATTCTCATGAGGTGCAACAAGATCTCCTGTAACAGATGCATTCAATTTAAAAAAAATTCTATCAGCTATCATTTCCCACTTACTAATAATAAAGCTGATAATTTTTAGAATGACAATATAAATAGACTTGTCTAAAATAGAGCTTTCTAAGTATAAAAATTTCATTAGCTAACAACATACAACTGTGAATTGAATATTTTGGTTTTATTCACTATGTACTTTTCCAGGTTCACTCACTAAAGACATGTGTATTCTTACTACATGTTCCTCTTATGCACTGAACAGATGGCAGCTACAATATGTCGTACATGGCAGGGAAGGAAATTAGGAATGGATAGGGCACAATTCTCCTTATCCTCTTCCTTTCTATTGTTTTATTATATTTGGTTAAGATCAAATTTGAGTAACTTGAAAATATATAAAATACCTGACAATTTTTTTATGTAAAACTACAATGAATGCAATCCTTAATCCTAATAGTAATACATAAAATTGGCTATTTAACAATGGATATTTAAAAATATTTTTTAAATCAGCATTATAATGCTAGAAAATAAGACTGTGATTATCACATGAGATATCTATAAATTCACCTATAAATCTAAATTTTCAGTAAATCCAGATTAGGACTGTCCAGAAGAATGTCCTAGAATACCTTCCTACATGAATGAAATTAAAGAAAGTCAATGAAACTCTGCTGGGTTAGACCCATATTAAGAATGAAAATTGGCAGGATGTCCAGTCACTGTTAAATGGCAAGATGTAGTTGAATAACCACCTGCAGATAGAACTGAAGAAATTCTTTGTGAACACAATCTATTACCAATTCAGACAAACTGGCATTGCTGAGGGATCCTGGAAGAAACAAGAGCTAGCAGATCACTCTGACATGCCCTTCTCCAGAGAATTTCACTAAACACACAAGCAAAAACATCACCCCAAGAAATACTGACAAGAGTTGAGAAAAAAAAAGCTTCTCTTGACCAAATCAAAGGCTGCCATCAGGGAAAATTTTGAATCTAATTATGTATTTACTGCATCTCTCTCTTTTCA
The DNA here is from genome assembly GCF_902729225.1 of Pteropus medius. Taxonomy (NCBI): domain Eukaryota; kingdom Metazoa; phylum Chordata; class Mammalia; order Chiroptera; family Pteropodidae; genus Pteropus; species Pteropus medius. The sequence continues at coordinate 15,315,714 of NW_024346667.1, forward strand.
ATGTGAAAAGGATGTAATCCATATACTCTATATGTCAAAGATATACATAAAATTATTTAGAAATGGAAAGAATCAAAACCAGGGAAGTCTGTGCTGCAAATCTTTCTAGAGAAGATAGGCTAACATTTCAAATGAGTTAACATCTCATTTTTTTTCGTATTTCATAAAGCGCTTTTATGTATTTATTTCATCGGGGGCACATATCAACCTACATGTATATAGGGCATGCATTATTTATAGATAAGGAAAATGACGCTAAAATCTTATGACCCTAATGTAAAATCAGATCATCTGCTTCCACTATATTATCCTGCCTCTGAATATTATGATGCAAGAGGAGAAATATTTGTCTGCAGTCTGCTACAAATAACAGGAGGAAGACCAACTATGCTAAAACGAGATGGATGTCTTCTTTGAGACAAAAAGAATCTCAGCCATAGGCTTAGATTTAGGAGCCTCAAAAGTATGTGTGTGTGTCAAAGTGGGAAGTGTCAGCAAACCAAAGCTGGTATTTTGTTAAATGAAAGTCAGTCCTACCATTTACATTTCTGTAAGTGGTAGTATCACTTTCTTATGCAAACAGAGTAAACAGAGCATTCATGGAAGAGGCGTAGAATGTGAGTTGGATTTTTAAAGATTGATAGAATTTGAATAAGTACAAGAGAAGTAGAATGGCAAAAGCCATTCCAATGAGATAAAATATCTGAGTGAAGGCACAGAAGTTAAAATGCGAAAGATGTGATTCTGGAACAGTAAGGAGATCGGGTTGAATACAGGGAAGAAATGAGCTCTGGGGAATAAATGGAAACAAGAACGGCCAGGCAACATGGACTCCCAAGGAGAGAGGGTTTAAAACAATATGCAAGGGAAGCTTAATGATGACACAGAGAAATTACTGGTCTCGATACTACAGATTATTTTGTACAGCCAAAATATGCAGGAATGTAAGTAATAATTGGAGTTAAAACTAGTGAAAATATTGAATTAGTGTTATTATGCTGCTTAAGTTTGGTATCAAATGTGTAGAATAAACGTTAACACTTAAAATATTTTCTAACATTTTAAGTATAGAATAAAATGGCAAATGATATATCCTGTGATAATGAATTTTTTTAAAGATAACGTAAGACTCTAAATTGTACAGTACCTTAATGATGTATTTTATCAAAGACATAATTTTTCACATTATTTCTCTTTTATAAATTAAATTTAAAAGTAGAGTTAAAGGGATACAGAAAAGCTAGCTGTCATACCCAAGCACATTTTGCTTATATTTGAAAGCCTTCTTGTCTTAAAATTTTCCAGATGTTTCCTAATTTTGTTTCCTAGATTGAAGACCAGCAATCATTGTTAAGACCACTCTTTCTGTTTCCCTGTCCTGCAGGCTCTGAAAGCAAACTACAGTGATTCCACTGCATTCAAGTGACTCCACTGTTACTTGTTGAATGACCAGGAGAAAAATTTTAAACTCCCTAACCTCAATGTTTCCATCTCTTAAAAAGAAATACAGTCATAGTAACTACATTATCTGGTAAGGATTCAGTGAGTTAATAGATATATAAATTACTCAGAACATCACCTGATATCAATTGTATTTTCATTCTCCCATAATAATTAATTTTATAGCATCTAATAGTAGACATCCTCATTCTTTTAGGTATTCAGCAAATACTGATGGAGTAGCAGCTGCTCAGTCACGTAGATATTGGGACTATTATCATGGACTGAAAATAGCGAGTGGCAATTACTCCAAAATAAAGAAAAATGTAATTAAAGGATAGAGAATGATAGAGGGTGTCTTAATTTACATAAGGTGCTAAAAGGACGTGAACACAGACCTACATATGACAGTGGCATTTGGGCTGAAATTTGAACGACATGAGAGAGACAGCTATGCTAAGATCGGTTTTGCGGGGTAGGGGTGATATTCCAAGCAAAAGGAATCACAGAATTTAAAATGCCTGAGACAGGAATGTGATCATATTTCCCCAGCAAGGAGACCAGACTAGATGGAGCTAGAGGCAGGAAGGAGAGTAGTAGTAGGAAATGATAACAGAGAGGTAGCTAGGGCTAGATTATGCACAGTCTAATAGAATAGGTAAGGACTTCGGTGAAGTGAGTGAAAGGCATGAGGGAAGAGAGTAATCATGTATGATACCTAAATATTTACTCTAATTATGATATATGTAAAATATATCAGGTAACTGTAAAATGATATTGAAAACCATGGAGATATAGTATATTCATTAATGAACTCAACTTTGTAGAGGGAAGAAATTTCTCCATAAGTTCAAAATATACAAATGTTATTCTTAAAACTTAGCAAGTTGTTTCCTTTTTTTAAAGTGGAAAAGTAAATAGCCGACAGCCTAGAAAATCTCAAATAATACAATAATACAGAAGAAGACATCTTATCAAATAGAATTCCTTGTTATAAACCTACAGTTCTTAAAACATCATGATATTTATTTGATGGAAGAGAACAGACATGTTCTATTTCATGGAAAAGTCTGTACTAGTATATAAATTCTGCTGAAACAGTTGGCTATTCTTTACGATCAAAAGAAAATTTAGATGTCTCCCTTATATTCAACAGAATAGACAGTTATATTATACAGGTTAAAATCCACTTCTTCAAAAGAAAGAAATAAAAGGCATCCAAATTGGAAATGAAGAAGTCAAATTATCACTTTTGTAGGAAACATTATTCTTTATATAGAAAATCCTAAAAACTCCACCAAAAAAAACTGTTAGAAACAATAAACAAATACGGTAAAGTTAAAAGATATAAAATCAATTGTACAAAAATCCATTGTGTTCCTATATACTAATAGTGAAATTTCAGAGAAAGAAATAAATGCCTTTTGCACTTATAACAACAAGAATAAAATATCTAGGAATAAACTTAAAAAGGATGTGAAGGACTTATACTGAAAACTACAAGACATTATTAAAAAATTGAAGAAGACTCAAAGAAATGGAAAGATATTCCATGTTCATGAATTGGGAGATTCAACAAAGTTAAAATGGCCATATTACACAAAGCAATATACAGATTTAATGCAACACCTGGATATAGCCTGGTTAGACCCTGAAGCAGAAAACCTGAAGAATCAGTTCCCAGATTTCCAAGCTAGAGAAACAGTAAAATAACACAGTTGTACATACACATGTAGTAGTGGACATCATGTAAGCTACTAAATATGTGGTGATTTGTTACTGCTGAAAGATAAATTGAGGCATAGTAAAATGCTTAAGAGTTTATTTGAACAAAAGTAAGTAGACTCTAATTGGACCGTGTCAAACCAGAAATGGTTAGAAATACTCCACTTACAGGAGCTAGGGGAAAAACATACACAGAATGTGCAGAAGCAAATAAGGGAAATTGATTAGCTATAGTGTAAAACCTAGTTGGCTGTTCGTGATTGGTTGTCCTTAGGTTTGACTTTGTATTGTGAGGCATTTGTAGGCTTAGATTTTGGTTCCATGGCATTAGAACCATCTCAGTCTAATGGCCTTCTTGTTTAATTAATTTAACATTACACAGCCATAGATAACCAATACACTATGTTATATGGAAGTTATAATGGTGTCTGTCTCCCTGGTTTACTAACCCCTTAAACTACATGAGAAGTACTCCCAGAACAGTTCCTGACATAGAATAGGTTTGTAATTGATACTCATTGACTTAAAAAGTTGATTTCATGTTTAAGTTAAAAATCTTAGTATTACATCGAAATTTCAGTCTTTGAATGCATTTTAATTTATTCAGGAGATCGAAGAGGAGAGGAAGATTGTTTCAGGTCTTCCAGAGATCTATGTGGGAGCTACTAAATTTCAGTGAAATCTCATCTGAAGAGCTTCTCCTCTATTTTTCATAACACTCTACTTGTGTTTCCTTTTGCAATACATATGAATCTTTAATATTTTCTTCTCTCTCTCTCAAAATATTTGCTGGTTGCAACTAAAGTTTTAGCCTTTCTAGTACCAGTTTTTAATTTAGTACTCAGTATATATTTTGAACTTAATGATGCTAGGAGAACAAATAATTGATTGATAGCTATTAGATTTCTGGTTTTCTAGCTGCACCAAAGGTCATTTAGTTTCTGGTTTTTCAGGGATGCAAAAACACCGACACTCTGGCAAGTTCTCAGGATTCCTGGATTATTTCAGAATCGTTGGTCAGCGTGGTCAATAAACTTGCCAAAGTATATTTCCTGTAAGTTCAATAAAAATTATGCTCTAAAACATCTGGAACCATAAGGATTCTAGTCCATACAGCCTCATTTAATAAGCACACACAATTATTACCAGTCTTCATATTTCTACCCCAATACAAGCCTTGTTAGCATTCGTGCTACTTAACCTTTTTTCTATATTTAGTGGAATATTTGTAAAATTCATTTGAATTGGCATAAAGAGTAAAGATAAAAATGAATAAAGTACAAAATAATCACACTTTATGTGAGGTAGGGCAATATGTTTAATTTTTTTTCTCTTTGTAGAACAGATATTCTTTGATATTATATTTAATATGGTACATTTCCTTTCATTTGATAATTGCAGTAAGATTTTCCACATATTAGAAGGCAAATCTGGGAAAGGGAGATGATCGGAATTTCCTGATGGTCTTATTATAAGTTGAGGTAAGCATGGAATTACCCTGACCTTACTTGATTCTTAACTCCATATTGATTAAAGCACACTAAAAAAAATATAACACAACTCCAGCCAGTTACACTTGAAAGCATTGTCTGAACACCTTTACACTGAAAAATAAGTAGACTGGAAATGTTATCAAATTGATGGTAATGTTATAAAAGCTACATTTTATTTTGACCAAAATTAGTATAATTAAAATTACCAATAAATCTACTGATAGGGAGAAGATTCATTCTTCAAAACTGTCTGCATTAAGAATAAAAAGCCCATTTTTCAGAGATTTAATGTAAAACAAACCTGCTACCATTAATTTGTGAGTGTGGTAAGACAATTCTCATTAACAGTGAAGCTCATTTTTTGAAGGTATGACACTGAAATTAAAACAAGGCAGTATTATGTAAGGTCGTTTGACTATAATAAAAACAAATGCCATTATAACTTAATCATAACAAGCATTGACAAAGTTAAACCTCAAACCCTAACTAGACCAAGCAAAATCAGAAGTTGAGTGAAAGCTGATCTCTCCCAACAATTTGCCTGCACCATGGGAACAACGTGATTGAACTCATCAATGAACAATCATAGGAGAAAAAGGATAATTGCATTTTTTTTCAGAAAGCATTCTGTCTCAAAATAGGAAATGCAGTTCGCATTAATATGTTGGCTAGGTGGAGGGTCTGGGGAGGGAGGGAGCAATTGGGGGGATTGTTTTATGAACTATATAGATGTCTAACCAATGTACTTTATACGTGAAACTAATTAAAATAAACAAATAAATTTAAAATATGTATTTTTGTCCAAGCTACATTGCTGAAAATTACAAAAACTTCTCTAACTGCGCAGTAAGTCCCGAGGCCCCCAAGGGGAGCCACAGAGGCACTTTTCCCGCAATTGTAGATCAGTATATATTGTGCAACAACAAGTTAACAGGCTACTACAAATGCAGTTGATGAACTCTGATATAATCAATACAAAAATATTTTTTTCAAAACTAAACTTCGGGAAGATGACAGATAATGAGAGCTTTATGCAAGGAGTATGTCAATCTTGCTGCTTGGAGGCAACCAGGAGAGTGTGAACCAACGTGGACAAAGAAGCAATTGTACAGGCCAAATGTGCAGAACCTGGACGATGTGCTATGTTTGCACATAGCAGACATGCCCTTATTTATGCTCCATATGTTCAGCCTTCAGAATTAGCCTGCCCTTTTTTGTTTTGTTTTTATTTATTTATTTTTTTGATTGATAGTATAATTGCTGCCCTAGGATCAGAATCTGCTATATCTAAATGACAGAGGCGATAGTCTATCCTACGCGAACGACTCTGTTATCTTCCTGGGTACATAACTAAAGTATTTTTACTAGTATTCTCCAAAGCTATATGATTGGGTAAGATGCAGGAGATGTTCCTATGTCTGATGTCTTAAATACCTTGACCAATCTTCCATTCTCTGCTTTACTTTCCATTTACAGGCTGGATATGGAAGACCATGGTATCCCGGACATATGTTTTGAAGGTGGCAGAGCATCTCTCAGCCTGAGTCCTTAAATAACTGTATGGAACAGGACACTGCCACACTCAGTCCCACATATTGGACTAAAAGATGTGTAAGAAACAAAATCATAATGGATTAGGATGCTGAGTTTTGAGAGTCATGTGCCACAACAATGGACACAAGCTATGCATTTCCACTGGCTTCTAAACTTAATATCTTTAAGTTTGCACAGGCTGCATGACATCCTGCATGTAAACCATTACTTCTCTCAGAATCAAGGCCTCCTCTACTCCAATTAAGTTGACCAGGGCCCTATGTACATGTTCATATCTTCTCAGGTCACACTCCACAGGAAGACATTCTTTCAAAATAGATCCCTACATTAATATAGAAACCTGTAGCTAGAAACTCCTGTCATTGTGCTTGTAGTGGGTTAAATGATCACCTCAAAAAAGGATATGCCCATGTCATAATGCCCAGGATTTGTGAATATTACCTTACACAGTAAAAGACTGAGTCACCTTATATGGCCAAGAATGTGGTTAAGTTAAGGATCTTGAGGGAGGAGCTTATTCTGTATATTCCAGACGGCTCTAAATGCAATCACATGTATCCTACGAGACAGACAGAAGGAGTTTTGGAATACAGAGACACACAGAAGAGAGACACAAAGAGGACTTATAGTGAATTTGGAGGCAGAGATTGGAGTGATGTGACCACATGTTAAGTCCCCAGAGACTGGAAGAAGCAAGGAGTAGATTCACCAGCAGAACCTGCAGCCCTGGATTTCAGGCTTCTGGTTTCCATCTTTGGGAGAGAATACATTTTGCTTGTTTTAAGCCACTCACTTGGTGGTAATTTGTTACAGAAGCCATAGGAAACTAAACAGTGCACCTACCTAAAAAAATCAGTGTCCTTAGAGACAGGTATCACTTTATGTCAAGCTATGTTCCACTGAATGCTACAATTTGGAATTTTCAAGATCCAAGTCCCACTTGAAGCCAAGAGAAAACTTTTCATGAAACAGACACCGTACCATATTCAGATGGTGCAAACATGAATACTACTCAAGTATGCTTTTCCAAAACTCAAGAGTCAAAAGGGGAGATAGCACATACATAAATGATTGTATAGTGCAATGTGATGTGTAACCAAAACTTTTCTACGTGACCTGTAAAGTACTTATCTAGATAAATAATCACTCTACTTGGGGCACCCAGGCCTCAGTGCTCTTCCCTGAATGTGCCAGGCAAAGTCCCACCTCAGAGATTTTGCATTTGCCGTACAGCTGGCTCCCTGTCTCCTGAAGTTTTTGCACAAATGTCACTATCTAAGCTAATCTCTCATGGACCACCCTATGCTATGGGAATCTGCACTTGTTCCTCCCTGGCCCTTTGAAAATTTTCATCCTCTTACCCTGATTTATTATTTTTTATAAAACCCATTATCACCTCACAAACCTCATATATATATGTACATATTATATATATATATACATATATATATACACACACACATATATATACACACACACATATACATATATATCACCTCATAAACTTTATATATATACATATATATATATATATACACAAATATACAAACACACACACACACACACACACATATTACACATGTAAGTGTCTATGTCCTATGTTCTCCAGAGGCAAGTGCAGGGGTCATTTTGCCATTCCTAGCACTTACAATCATCCCTGACAAAAAGTATTCAATAAGAGTTATTTTCAACTAATACTTTTGTTGTGTTTAATAAAAAAAAAAAAAATTCCTTGTTAAATGAGCTCCTTCAAGTATTGAGTGGATTCACATCACCTAATTATAATATCCTACTTCTGATATAGAGTAAACTAGATAAGCATTGCTTCAAATGAATTTGAGTACACTAATTCTTAAATTATCACAATTTATGAAAATTTAATATAAGCAAAAAATAACAAAGAAAACAATAGAGCCACGATATTGCCCTGGTAGCTTAAGGCAGAAAAGTTGTAAATGGCTAGTGAGTTACAACTTCTAGTCAGCCTTATAAAAATGTCAGGGTCAACTGAAACACAGCTCAGTGGTTACAATATTAAGGTGAAATCCAGCCTTTTCTTATAGTCTGCAGCACTATAACACGAATATTTTACTGACATGGTGCCATAGTACATTCTTCAGAACTGCAAGTTAAGTCTTACTCTAGCCAGTAGCTAAGAAAAAGAATTACTATGAAGCATTGCTGATAAATGGGGCGCGGGAGTGGAGGAAAGGGAACTTTCTTCAAAGATAGCTTTCATCATTAACATTTTAAATTTGGTATTTCTTCATGCCCACATGTTAACTGCCCTATGTTCTCTCTACTTTCCTTCCTATCTTCTCTCTATATAAATATTTTATATTCATATAATTTCTTTATGCACTCTATGTCCTAAAGATTTTTAAACAATAATTGAATTTGAATAAAAAATAATTTGAGGTATTGGATTAAATGAATAAATAAGATTATGGGCTCTGAGAAGATAAACAAATACTGGATATGAGTTTCATAGTGTTCTCTAGTATCATTTCTCTTGTTAATTGCAATAAATGTATAATACTTCATAGAACTTAAAAAGAGGTCTATATTAAATAGTAAGATACAATATCAACAGTAGCTAATAAAAATAAATTTCAAATGAAGAAAATAAATCATAAAGTCACACAACCAATGTTCAAAGACCTGAACTCTGTTTCATGTATTCATATGGCTCTTGTGTGAGCACAGCAGCAGGAGGGTAGTTAGGCCCTTAACTGCCCATCCCCAAACTATTCTGGAGTGAACGAAGAAAGAGAATTCAGAGGCAAAATTAAAATTAATAATTAAACATATAACTAAACTAATGCATCATTCTAAAAGGAGCAATGTGGAAAAAATAGACTCAAGAAAGAATCTCATTATCTCATGAATTCCTTAGCCATAACATACTTAGCGATAAACATTTTGTTTGCTTTAGATTGTGCAACCTGCACTGTTAAAAGGTAAAATACATCGCTCTCAAGTTCAAGTGGCAATGATTCACTTTCTAAAGTTTATTACATAAGATAAAATCTTTTTCCAAACTTACACAAATAATTAGTAAAAAAAAAAATAATAGTAATAGAAATAGAGGATGTCAATGACAGATTATTGTAGAATACTAACATCAAAAAGTTAGCTATACTTGAACTTAAAATGTATATTATTATTATTAGACCTAGTAGCAGTAAAGAAAAGGCAATATGTTAACTCAACTATCTTTTATTTAGAAATAAGAATCCCTTAAACTAATCATTAAGAGTTATTGGCCCAGCCCCATGAGAGGGAATAAGGGAAAAACCAGTATGAATAACTATGCCACATCTAATTAATTTTCACATCACACATTCACACACACACGCACACACACACACACACACACACACACACACACACACACACAGACTATGAAACTATAATTTAAGTCATTGTCAAGTAAATGGCATGGGTAGTAAATGTTATAACATTCAAAATATTTTTTAAAAATTTAAGTAAACTATAAAATTTTGCAGAATTTTAATCCAGCTTTCCTTCTGAAGGAAAATGAACGTAACAGTATTTTTATGTCCCTTTAATTTCTCCCATGTGTTTCCTAAATAAATAGCTTTAAAAATTCAGGGAGGTTTATATTTTAAGAGAATAATAATGGGGCAGCAGAGTTTTTGTTTTTGTTTATAATGAAGGATTCCACTAGGTGAATAAGTTAAAGCAATCAAAATATCCTAGAAAAACAGCCATGTCAAGTGGCATTTTAAAGCTCCTGTGAAGTTGAATCTATAAATTTAATAAAATTGGAAATGTAAGGAATAATTAGCAATAAAAAACCATTTTAAGAATAATTGGCAATCCGCTGATGAATTTCATAGTTTAAAGTCATTCTGGTTCCACGTTGCTGCAGTTTTTCCCTAGAATATTCCTGAGGCTGTGATCATCTTTTAACATGTTTTATTAACCAGGGTAATGATGTCACATATGGCACAGTTCCTATGTTTTGTGCAGCCTAAGTGCATGAGTGACCATGTGCTGACATACACTGTTTACAGATAAGTGCAAGAATGAATAGAATAGATAGGATAGAAATGATAGATGTGTGTGTATGTGTAAATAAATTTGATTAATAGACTTGACATTTTTATCTTATAAGAAAAATAAAATCATGGTGAAAAAATAATCATTAAATATTTATTTTAGGTACTGGTATTGATCAAATCATAAAATTCTTTTCTGCTCTGAGATATTGGCTTTGGTTATTGGTTTGTTGTTTATTAATTTCAAACTGATGTCAATTTGTGTTTAAAAAGATTTGCCAAAAATATACATGTAAGTAAGAAAGCATGACTCCTATTATTTTTCACAACTGATATATTATTATTTCTAATGACTATAAAACATTAGGTATATTCCAGTCCTGACATTTTAGACATGACACAGATTAAAATACACAATATCTCAAAACTACTGTGTAAAACACATTGTGCAATAGCTATATATCAAATGGAAACTCTGGTACATGCTGATTTTTATTGGGGGATTTATTCAAGATTTTCTGTATTCCATAGTAATAAACTTGCAATGACATAAATATAGATAATTTTTCATATGTGTGATATCATATCTATTCATATGAAGGTGTTATTTTTTAAAAAAATATTTCTTTATAAAATATGTAAAGAAATTAGGTTATATTTAAATATCTAAAAATTAGTTTTATTTTAAGTCACCATGACATTGAGCTTCAAAAGACAAACTTGACATTCTGTTAGTATGTGTTAGTACACACATTTGTACACACAATTATCAAGGAATTACACATTCATTCTAATCTTTTTTTTTTTCTAGAATTAGTGTACAATATTGTCAAGATGCCTTTGGAATAGTTATCAAGTTAATAATATGATTTATTGAATATTCAAGTTCATCACATGATATATTTTTAAATTTGTTGCATACCTGGAATAAAATCTCATGGTTATATTGTTATATTATTTTGCTATATTGCTGAATTAATTCTACTAATACTTAGAACTTTTACATTTATTACGTCGGCACCATATGCACAGCACAGTGGTAAACACTGTTTCTTGCCTCCCTTTCCTAAATTCTTTCTAGTTCTCACAGAGAACAGCAGAAGAGTGAAGCAACGTTCTGCACGATGTTGACATGAGGAGGCTGCTCCTGTACACACCTCCACCAGGAGTAATCGTTGCTCTTTTGTGTATGTGTGTATGTGTCATGTTGCTATTCTGATTTTCTTTGGGGGGATGACTTTCACCTATGTTAAGCTCATGTAATCAAGATGAGGCTGAACCCCTCCTTCGAAGTGTGCACTTATAACCCTCCAACCACGTGGTTCTCAAAGTATGGTCCCTGATCCCAACTTCGGCATCATCTGAGAAACTTTGAAATGCACATTACTGGGCCTTAGTCTACCTGTGGTATGAAAGCCTGGTTCTATGTCTTTTAACAAGCCTTTCTAGTAATTCTGAGGCCTACTAAAAGTATGAGAATCCTAGTTTAGAGTGATTATTTTAGAAATAGTCATGTGTCACAGGTGATCGTTGAGTTAACCCTGAAACTTCAGATGAAACTTATGGAAATGGGTGCTCTTTATTCTCATGTGGCTGAACTACAAAAAAGCTGAAAGTCTCTAAGTTTGGAGCTGCTATGTTGCCATCTTGTCTTCAATTAAAAAGAATGTGCTTGAGAATAAAGCCAAACAGAGGAAATCAGAGCTAAAGGAACGCAAAGATGTTTTATCATAATGTTTAAGCATCTGATTTCATTTAGTGTTTGAAGAATCACCACAGTTCTTTTACAGTATGAAGGCTTTTTTTGTTCTTAAGCCAATCTGAGTTAGATTCCAGCACCATAATACTCCTCTACCCTTTGAAAATATAAGTTTGTTTCATTTTTATGCTATCCAATGTATTTTTCCCCATGGGCCTAATTTAGGGCCTATGAAATTGGAAATTAGAGAAACGAAACTATTGTCTGAGAATTGTTATGGGGCATCACACACAAAACAAATACAGGCAAACTCTTCTTAAAGGAACTACTGGATCTAGGCCATGAGGGTTTCACTATGACATAACGGAGTTTAAACATGTGAAAAGAAATAATATATCATCTAAAAAACAGCTTTGGTTGCCTATAGAAGCACAAGAAAAGGTGCTAAGGCAGTGAATATTGACATATTGACAGGACTTAGGCAAGCAATCTCTGAGGAAAGGAACATTTGTCTAGGGTATCAACCATGCTGTCAGGTGGCAGGTGTGTCTCTATGATAAGTATAGGTAGAGCTGACTGAATGTAATGGCATTAATACATTTAAACCATATAATAAATCCTGCTTGTTTGATTGTTTTTGTATGTAAGCATATTAGCCTTCTATTTATAACTTAGCTGCCCAAAAGTCAAATTGATAAACACACTGTATAACTTAGAAATATGAAAGAAAAAGTTTCAAGATTCCTAGACTCTGTTAATTTTAAAAAGCAGAAAACATAAGTCTGCTCCAGATAGAAAGTTTAATAGTGGAAGGGATGAGTAATATCTTCAAGAGAAATTTATGAAAAAGAAATAAGTAGCAGCTATCTCATAATCTCCAAACCTAACTTTTGTATATTTGTATTACTAGGCTCATATGAAATATTAACATTACCCAAGCTGATAAATGGCCCTTAGTAAATAAGGAATTCATCCATTTCACATAGTTTCATTGATATGTGTTTTATTAAAAGGCCTTAATTACATCTGAATTAAGGCCTATTATAGGGCCTTAATTATATCTGAAAGTTCCATTATAATCCTTGTTTAATTAGCAGACTGTTAGGTCAGTAGGGAACCACCTGCAAAGTCTGCCTTCTTGTTTTTGGTTAGCTTCCAGAACTACAGAAGTTGGTGGGTGGGAGAAGGATACAGTCATGTCTAGAATAATGGAGAAATACATATGTCTATTATTATAGAATTTAAAGAATTTGCAACTATGTTATTCACATATTCTCTCTGAGGAATTTGCTTTCGAAGAGGAAACTGTGATAGATTCAATCTTGAGGATTTGGATCAGAAATGCAAATCACAAAAATACAAAGACTCCAAAGGCTCTGTTGAGATTTTCTGAGTAGAAAAGACATTATTCTAATTTCTCTCATCTCCCACATTAATCATCTTTCTTCCTTATCAATACTGGTTCTGATAACCTTAAGCACTCCCTGGGTGGATGGTATAGAAAGAAGACTTTCTTCCATTCTTTCACCCAAGCTTTGTCCAAGGGTTCTTTGGAGATCTGAAAGGCTCGGATATAGAGGGAGTATTGAGAGCCTGGGTCAGTAAAAAGGTGACTTTTTACTAAGAAAATGAGAAACTGAATTGTTAACCTAGAATACATTATCATTTCCTGATAACTGAAAAGCAAATTAAAACTATTCCTCCTAAAGTAATATTCAAGTAAAAAGTTTGGAAATAAAAATATCTTCAAAATACATATGTACAAGTGCTAAATAGATTAACTTTCTTACAACTTTGACTTGGGGCTTAAGTTCTGGGTTTAAAATATTAAAGGGAGTCAGTAGTACAAAACATAGCAAAGATTTAATAAGATAAAAGTCAGAGTACAAGTCAAGCTCATATCTTAAAACTCCTATATTCGTGCTACTTTCATCATTCAAGGAGAATGATTGATTCCAATGCATTTCAACAGTTTAGATAAAAGAACATATAAACCTTTGAAGTTACTATTCTGCACAAATAGCTTTTCCAAAAATGAAGCTAAGAGAGCTTCTTCCCTGTCATGAGAAGTATTGCTATTATAATAGAAAATATAATAGCTTCGATATAAAGTAGAGAAAATTAAAAAAATACAAATATCTGTAAATTATGTTTTTTCAATATCTCCATTGATAGTGTTTTCAAAATATTTTAGACCCCTAAACTAATTAATTTGTTTATATATAATCAATAAATAATCCTTTTTCAAAAAATGAAATATCACAAAGGTAAAATACAAATAAATCCTTAGGAGATTGCTTGTTAATACATACATATATAGGTCCAGTTTATTTTAAGTCTATAATCTTCTAAAGAAAAAAAAAATATTCATTTCCTTTATATGTCTATTTTTTCCTGTAATTCATTATTTTATTCATCAGTTATAATAGACACATCTGGTTTCAGGAATCAAGGAGCTTACGAGTATGAAAATTATGTAAAAACAGTAGTGCAAGTACCTTGGGAAATAGCAGATATTGGAATTCTTAGCACCCATTTTCAGTAATTTATTGTAAAGGATGATTTCTCATCTGTGGAATATCAATGATGAAAAAAATTAACTTGTTACTTTCTATGACACTAAATTATACATAGCAAAAGTTGAAATGCTATATAAGTGCCTTTTGTTTTGAAAATACTTATTCACTTTAACAAAGTCTTGTGGCACAGGTGCAGAAATACTAAAATAATATATCTAGAGAAAGAAAGTATAATGAAAAATGTCCTTTGCTATATACTGTTGATAGCCCTTGGGTATCAGACAAATGATCTAGTTTTCACTGAAGTGTTTATTTACAAATTGAGGTGAAAGATAAAAGATAAAAAGCATTTTGTTTAGAATCACTCCCTTTAGTATTCTCAGTACCATGTAGACAGAGAAGGGCCAGAACATTCTGAGGCCACATTCTACTTGTGTGCACAGGTGGATTCAGGGTCAACCATCCAAAGTAGGCATATGTGGGATGAGGATCACCTAAAGGCGTGAACTATAAACAATTATGTACACATGTATGCATTTATTTACTTGATAAGACATGCCTAATCAGAAATTCTAGTTAATAATGGGCAGGGATAAAGGTAGAGTCTCTCGTCTTCCAATGCTCAAATATCACATAAAATGATGATGAGTTGTTAAATAATTACAGTAATGAGTAAGAAGCTTTGTGAACATAAATTTTAGTGGAAAATTCATTTCAAAACAATTCAATTATAAAGAATGCTCCATGTTAATTTTTTTATCTTTTAATGTCTGTATTGATATGCTATCAATGTAATTTTTTGCAGCAAGTAACGTATAAACATAAATGTCCAGATAAATAGATTGATAAATGTAGAAATATAAATAGGTATTCATTGCACAATGATATTAAATATAGAAAAAAAAAAAAGGGCAAGCAGTAAACATGCCCAGTCTTCAGTTTACAGGTATAAAATAAAAGATACTATCAGATCGTGTAAAAATACTCTCACGTCTCGGGTAAAAGTTTTGGGTGAATCTCCAAAAGCACAACTGTAGCTTTTTTAAAAAATAAATTTCACCTTTCTAGCAGTTAGTGTATTAAGTGTTATATTGTTCACAATTACGAAAGTCTTCTTTGTCATGATCAAATAAATTTTCAGTATCTTCAGATTACACTGTAAATGCTATTAAAGTAGTTTCCCACTCCACTGCTTTTTTTTTTTTTTATTGTGACTGGTTATTTAACAATGATTATTCCTCTCAATAGGTAGAATATAGCTTTTTTTCCCTCTCCAAGAGGCAGATATTTCATATGGAATAATCAGAATATCTCAAAGGGAAATTTTTTTGTCTAACGATTATCTCTGACTGAGCACACACTAAGTGGTCTTTTTACTATCTGTCCCTGTTTACTTATGTCACATGTGTGCTACCATTAAAGTCTTGTGGTCTCTGGTGTTTTGATTATTTTGCTAGTGTTGGGTTTCTCTGTTTTTGTTATTATTTGCTTTACATTTTATATACTTTTAAATTCTTTATAAGAATACCAAGAAGAAGAAATCTGAATTTAATACTTTTAATCACTCTAAGGATTTAAATAATATGTAGTTACATTTCAATTTTGAACTGTTCAAAAAAAAAAAGAAAGCTGAGCCATTTATCAGCAATGTAATTCCTGAATATTGAAAAGAAATTGCTAACGAAGAGGACATATCACATCATTAGCTTTTTTAATGTGTTCAATCCATACTTTTTAAAAATAATATGCATTATTTAATTAACTGATTATATAAACTGAGAATGTAGTCTCTGAAAAGATACTGCTTCAGTGACCATAACGCTCAGATGTTTGTGGAAAGTAAAGTTCATCTATGTCTTTCGATATTGTTCAAAATTCCCCTCCGTTTTCTTATATTGTGAAGTTTTTACTCTTTATTTTCGTTTTTAAGAACCAATATAGAATTACATTACAAATGGCTTGCTGTGAATATTTCTAAAGAATCAGTCATGAGAATCAAAATTGTTCAGTGTGGCCTGTTATTAATTATATAATCATTAATTAGTTAGAAATGTCTATATACATTTGTAAAACAGGGAGCCTGGTTGTAACATATATTGTTAACATATGTTTGCATTATAGCCCACTATCAGATCTGTAAGACACTTTCACTAGCTGAACTATGATAATAATTATAATGCACATTTACAAAACTGTTTTCCTGCTATCTGCCTTGTCCAAATTAGGCCTTGCCATTAGTGCTTCTTTCCAATATATTGGGTTGAATGCTCTGGATAGTTACCCTTCCTTTCTCTTTTCTGTCCACCCGAGTATAGTTTTAGTTCCTTTTAAGAAAATATATCTAGTTCCTCAATAGTTACTTTAATCTACTTCTGAACTTTACCATATGCCTGTTAATGGCTTCTGATCATAATAGGAAATTGTGCCTGAGACATGAATGCAAATATCACTTCTAGCCTTACTAAAGAAAATATTTTATAACCTTTCAAATTAAAAGAAATGGGAAAAAGTCACACTCCTACTGCAAGAAAAATAAGAAAAACGAATTTGACAAATGCTGTTTTAATTCCAGAAGAATTATAGTTCAGAACACATAGAAGACCTCAGTGTATTAATACAAAGCATCTGTTTTAGTAACTTATCACAAAAAAATTATATGATGAGTTCGTTTTTCATAGTTTCATGAAAAAGATATACTTAGTCTAATATTTTAAGATGAAGCAGAAAGATTCAAAGTAGAATTAATAATCTCATCCACAAATGGATTTATCAAGAATCTATCTGGTGACTAACAAGAACTGATTAAATTAAAATGATATATTCCTTTTCTCAGTTACCAATAATTTAAAATATCAAAGAATAAACCATTTTGAAGTATATGGATTTTTACATCAGTCATCAAAGTAATTTTTACAAAACCAGTAAAATACCCAAAATAAATGTTTCAAAAATCAATGTTTGTATTATAAGAATAACGGTTTCAGATTCCCTATGAAAAATAAAGTTTAAATGAAATATTTATCATTCTATATCACTACAGGGGAAGCATCATCATGAGAAGCAATGTTGTGAACATATGTTTGCATTATAGCTCATTATCATATCTGTAAGACACTTTCACTAACTGAACTATGAAAATAATTACAACAGACATTTACAAGATTGTTTTCCTGCTATCTGTGCATTCTATACCACAACAGAATGGCACATACATAGATCTTGTTAATACTGAGATTAGGTAAGACTATTTCAGATGCCTTTCACCTCTTTCCTTATCCCCTTTCCCCCATGACATCCCTGGATGTCAAAATAATTTTCTGGACTGGAATCAGCACACGTACAGCAAACTCTATGCTCTGACCTTAACTTCTTTTCTCTCTGTCTCATTAACATTTTCCTTCAGGGGTCTTATTTCTTCAGGATGAGGACTGAAGGGAATCTTAGTTCCTGATGCCCCAAGAAGATTGGAGGTAGCTTGATATGTTTACTTCCTATCGTGATCAATGGCATTTTGAAATGGCATTGCTTACTAAATGACAGAATTAGAGTAACTAAGATGATTTAATAGAAGTATTAGAGACTCAAATTGCACTTTTACTCTCTGAGCATTACCAAAATATATTATGAATGATCTGTTAAGGAATATCTGTGAATCAAAGACTTAAAAAATGGCTAAGTGAAATTTTCAATCACTAAAATAATTTATAGAACTATAAGAGATAACAATTGGATAATTTTAGTATAAAATGTAACCTATAAAAAGTTAAATTGGCATGTAAATATTAAAAATGGATGCCAATCTAGTGATTAAAAAACACTTCAATCATTGTAGTAAAACATATTATCTAAATGTTACTTCAAAAACATATTATCTAAATGTTACTTCAAAACATATTATCTAAATGTTACTTCAATCATTCTAGTAAAATATATCATCTAAATGTTACTGTAATTAATTAAGAAATCAACCAGAAGTTAGGATTGTTGTTAACCACAAAAATGCACAAACAGAACCTCAGTGTTTAAATAATTTTCCACTTTTTGCAAGCTCCGGCCTTATTAGTCCACTCGAAATATATAAAATGGTGAATGGGATAAAAAAGTGAATATATATATGGGCACTTTGTTTTTGTGTTGTTTTGTCTTTATTTATTTTATTTTATTTTCATTTATTTATTTTTAATTTATATTTTAATTCAAGAAATGATTTAAATTTGTTTCCCCCCATCTACCTTTGTTTTGTTTTTAGAATGTAAACTCCTGTCATTTAAAACTTGGATCTTTACCATTTAATTTTGCAAGGTGTTTCAAGCTAATCATGTTTGAATGTGATTACTGAATAAATATTTTAGATGGTTAAACAGAGGACATTTCACAATATCCACAAATCAATTAATGTTATATACCACATTAACGAATCGAAAGATAAAAACCATATAATCATATGGATAGATGCAGAAAAAGTGTTAGACAAAATCCAGCATCCATTTATGAGAAAGACTCTCAGCAAAGTGGAAACAGAGGGAACATACTTTAACATAATAAAGGCCATATATGACAAACCCATAGCTAACATCATACTCAATGGGGAAAGGCTAAAAGCATTTTCCTTAAGATCAAGAACAAGACAAGGACGACCACTTTCACCACATCTCTTCATTATTGTATTGGAAGTCTTAGCCACAGCAGTAAGACAAGAAAGAGAAATAAAAGGCATCCAAATTGGAAAGGAAGAGGCAAAACTCTTGTTATTTGCCAATGACATGAGAGAATAAAGATAACTTACTTATATCTTATAGGGCTATTCTTTTAATTTTGTCTTTTTTAAAAAGTCACTATCTTTTTTTCTTTCAACTTATTTGTCTGCATTTTATTTGACCATTTATTACAGATCTCCCCCTCATACAAAACCCACTTGCAAAACACATTGAAAAATCTATGCAAATGGGTCAAGTGAGCACAACTCAGCATATTACAAAGAATAATAGAAAAATGGCAAAGGAAGAAAAGTAAGAGAAGGAAGAAAAATAGCCTAAAAAAAGCAGTATTTTTTGTTTGTTTTAGATGGGGCAATAAATGACTATAAAGCTTTAAGCTAGTCAATTGTTTCTAGGAAAGAATGTTATTTTAAAAGGGAAAAAACTATTGATTTATAATAAAGTTTCCAGAAGACATTTGTTTATGTATTTATATTTCTTTGTTTTCTATTGATAAGTTGAGAAATTATCATAATTACAGTCAATATTCCAAAAATCAGAAGCCATTGCCAATATTTCAAAATCATAGTTAGACAAAGTAGTCAAACTCTTTGTCTTTGATATATTATTCTTTTAATCTACAGCAAACAGTAGTCTGTTTCAATACTGAATACTTACAAGATAATGATTTTGCTTATAATGCAATCAACACTCATTAAAGATTTAACAAATAGGAAATATTTTAATATAATACATAATGTTATAAATGCATACATGTTAAGACACTTCTAAAGAGATTTGCTTCTAATTACTTGCTTTCCCACTCTTTTCCATTCCAAAATGTCTAATGCAAACCTTAAAGTCAAATATTTGTAAAATAACACTGGCAAGCTTCCTATGCATAGATTTTCCTTCTGTTCTCAGTTACATTAGGCCTTTGGGGTGCACAAACTGCTTAACGATAATATATTTACTATGTTTTACAATATGTGCAAGAGCTTAGCAAGTAAACTCATTATGTTTACTTTTCATATTAGATGAAGCCATGAAAACAGAAGTAAGGTGATTTTTAAAGATGATTTATTTCAAGGTAAAAACCAGCATAAAATTATAGAGTATTTTATCACAAGACCCTGTCGCTGACGCTGATTTTCTATCTTTTCTAAAACTGAGCCATCTATCATTTAAACAAGATACAGTGGTTTCGAAGTATGATTTTCTATCTTTTATAAACTTTTTCAAAACATGATCATAGTCTAGACTTCTGGCAAAATTTTGCTTCTTAGTTTTCACCTCTCACTCTTTAGGAGAAAAGGATTTCATTAAGTTTCTATTTCCACTTTAGTTAGAATAGTAAGAGCTTCCATGGGATTATATTAGGCTCCCTGCTCATTTTTGATTGTATGGACAGCTTTAATAATTGTAATGCAGAATGACATAATATAGTTCACCTTCATGAATACTCTCTCTTCCCTACTTTGGGAAAAGATAAAATTCAGAACAAGAACATTAATTATATATACCTTGATGTTAAGGTGTCAGAAGCAATTATTTTAAAACTATCCTATATATTGTTAGGTTATTGTTTCCCCTTTGTGTTCTTCTAAAATAATTTAAGTCATGTCCACATCTAGGTTAGCCATATTGTCTAGTTATGGCTTTTCTCCTGCAATACGACTGAATAATAATCCTGTAATGGAGTATACATTGAAACCAACCTGCCTACTTCCATCTCTTGTAACTTAGCTCACTTGCTATAATAGCAATTGCCAGCTTGTCGTTTTCATTTCTCTTTCCACCCATTATCTGCCCTGATTCTTATGTCCATTCAAAATACCATTTGTTGATTCTCCTTGCTTTCGGCCTCAACCACCTTGATAAAATTACTGAATGTCCTCACCAGTCATCAAGCCATCAGAGTTGCTTCTAGTCTCCTTTATATGATGGATCTGCTCTTGAAGATGAGGAATCCAGCATTCATCATTCTTCTTGACTTTACTACACTTCCAAATTTATAGACACCTGAATTCCTAACACTCGCCACTTCTTATTCTCTGTGATAATGTGCCCTCCCACACCTCTCTATTTTTTATCTCCTGAATAAAAAAGGGCATTGTTAGCATTTTGCTTATGATTCCGCATATTTTTTACTTCACATAACTCATTCCTCCTAAGGCTTCAACTAAGTAGACCATGGAAAGTAGATCTCCAGCCAACACCTCTCTGGCTTGAGTTATGTATTTCTTGTGACCTATATTATCACTGCCCCACGAAGTTCAGCCTATATTTTCAAACTTAAATAAAATTGAATTGGTCATATTCTGATTCATCTCTCTAAATATTCTATAGCAATATGATCTTAGAGATTTATCAGAATCTTGAGCTTGCAAGCATGTTTTTAATTTTGCTCACTTTTATTTGCAAAGTCCAGTCCTTTATCTAGATTTTTTCTTCTCAGAGTAGTTTGTTGAAGACTATAAAACTTTCTCTGGACAATATTATTTATTTTCTTCCAAAACAAAATTCCCATAGTGTATCAAATAGCTCTTCTTTGATAATTAGCAGATATCTTGAATGATATCTCAGATGGATTCCAGTTTAGAATTGCAGAATGAATTCTAATTCAAGGAGTCCCTCTGCACCACCGTGGGTCAAGCTGAGAGCTCCAGAGATCTGAGGTGGTCTGCTTACTCTGTGCTCTCCCACTCAGCACCTGGAAGAATTCAGAAGCGATGCACATTGTCTGGTCCTGAGATGCTGCCTACTGTCCCCGATTTTCCAGGAATAACTGCTCTGATTATACAGGAGAGTAGTGGTAGAAAAGAAGGTAAAATAGGTCCGTAATTAACTTCAGTTTTAGCCATCTCCTTGCTGGTTTCATGGCTTCTCTGGCTAGCTTCTCAGGGTTCAGATGCTCTTTAGAGGCAGGAATCCAGTTTCTGGCTCTGGAGAAGTACTTGTGCATCCCACAGAAGACCCTAGTAGGGCCAATAAGTCTCAGTTCCCTGATTTGGAAGGGAATTCAGCCATTTTCTTTACATCCTGCCCCCTGTTCTGCATCCTACAATCTCTTGTCCACAGGATTTCTTCCACATCTCTTCTCAATTTTCCTAAATATAGTCTGTGGATAAGTTGAATTTGTTCATTTAAGCAGGATCGATACTAACACTTTTTAGTAGGCCAAGTACCATCCCTAGTTCTCCAAATTTTTGTTGCTCCCTTAGCCCAACTTTAAGCCATAATTAACAATTTTATCATAGTTCATTTAATGATACCCTTTAATGATAGTGTCTCAGAATTTATCTTTCCTTAGCTTTTTTCCAATCTTTCTGGCCTATTTCAGACATTTTGTACTGTGAAGTCCTGCTCTACTATTTTACTTTCCTTGTTATTAAATTCAGTTATTTTCCATTATATCCTTAATCAAGTCCATATTTCCTGAAACATATTCAAATCTTTCAATCATTAGCCTTTTTATGAATTAAATACTCATGAAATTCTTATGAGATAATCTAACCTTGGAATATTCTTCCTATATTTTAAAACTCCTAAACATTTTTGTAATTTCTAAATCAATTTCAGTCTCAACTGATTATTTTCTTGTATTACCCAAGGATGTATTTGCCTTTAATAATAACCTAGTTATCTTCATATATAGGCCCTATATCTTTAAACAGGTTATGAAATTCTCAAAAAAAATATGTTTTCTGATATTTTAAAATAGCACCAAGCATGAGACTCGAGGAATGGTTTTAAATAAGAGGAAGTTTTAGCATGGATTACATATTACCACAAATGATGAATTTCAAATTAAACTCAGATGATAGAATTTTGTTGTACTAAATGTGACATGATATGATTATTTGGTTGGAGAGTGAAAATATTCAATAATTATTGTTATCATACTACATTCCATAACCCTCATTTAGCCTGATTAGAAATGCCTGATATATTCAGAGTACAAGTCCAAGAATTAAACGGTCCTCTGTTCTTAAGCATCCACGGTACAAGAGCAGGCATGGACTTATTACATGGTGAAAACATAAGAGGAAAGTGAGGTGTGGAAGAAAATATTTTTTGTCGTTAGGGGTAATAAGAGAAATTGTTGAAGAAATTCTATCGAAAATAAAATCATTCGAAATAAATATCTTAATGAAGATGATGCAATAAGTAAAATGACTTATAGCATCAATTTTCCATATTTGTATAATGGGTTCCTTTTGAGTTTCTGAATATAAAGAGGCCCAAATATTAGCAGATGTTTTTTAAATAATAGTGTTCTCAAATTTAAATTCCTAGTATTTAGTTTTTCTTTTTTATTCTGTATGTATATTATACATAAATATATGATTTAATAATGTGAATGGTGGCTGACATGCTATTTTCTAAATGGTAAATTTCAGGAAAAGTCTCTGAGCTATATTTTCCCAAAATGGAATTTGTAATATAAATTTTTCCATCTATTTTCATATCTGCAGAACTAGACTGTGATACATCAAATAAAGGATTTTCCTGCTGCTAGGAAAATGGCAAGAGCCCTGACATCTCCATTTTTATTAGTTTTCTAATTTTATTTCCAGACCCATAGCTTATTTGATAGAAAGTAAGGTTTTTGGTTCAGTGATATAGGAAAAACTCTGTAAATACAGAGAGCCGTAATGTAACCAAAAGATTAAAAAAGTTTTGAGCGAGGACAGAAATATTTTTTTCAATGCTTCTGGTCTTTAGGAATATCTCGCTTTGAAAGCTTTTACCTAATGTTGTTGGAAAATACAAAGAGTAACTTTTCACTGCTAATTACATTTGAATTCAGTTTTAGAACATTTGTAATTTTCTAAAAAAAAGATTCATTTCTTGAATGATTTAAAACTTGTGTTCATCATGAAATAGAAATACACTTAATCATTACAAATATTTAAACACCAGTAACAGAAAAAGTACAATTTCCCTTTGTAAAAATATCAGAATTAAAACAATATAAATTCCTTCAATCTGTTCATTATATTTATAGTGTTTACTACAAGAAAATGTATATTGAAATTTATTTGTTTGCCTTCTTTGTGCCAAGACAGAGTTCCTGTACATAAAGCAGTTACTCAGGAACAATTTTTAATAACAGCTGATACAAAATCCATCCTACTACTATTTTGTCTGTTGTGCAAAACAGATTCTAAGGGAATACATTTATTTTGTGGCTAAGTACATGATGCCAAATGGTTATTATATTTGTAGTTCAACTGTATCTTTATTTGAAAATCTTTAAAATTATTAGGTGAAATGTAGAAATACATCAACAAAATGAGATCATATTAAAAAAAAACAAGAATCAACAAAAAAATTCTGTAACTGAATGCTAAATGGCGAGAAATAACATGAGTACCATTATTTTCTTTTTGAAACTTTCCTCTTTGCCGTCATTCCAGTTGCTCTAATAAATCATTTTATCACTGAAGAAAAATGTCCTGCACCAATTTAATCACTTTTCTCTTAAGAACTTATCCTTCATAATTTACTTTTCTTTTTTCCCCACAGGTTTCTCTTTCATAGTTGATATAATTTATGTACAATAATATCTACTCTTTTAAATGAACAGTTTGATGAGTTTTGGTAACTGTACATTATCATATAACTACCACTACAATTAAGATATTGAACATTTCTAGCACCCATGAAAAAATTCCCTTGTGTATTTTGCACTCAATTCCCTTTCCCAACTCCCAGCTTCAAACAACCACTGATTTGATTTCTGTATCAATAATTTTGCCTTTTCTAGGAATCCATATAAGTGGAAACAATGTTTAATCTTTCCTCTCATTTCTTTATATAGAGTAATCTTTTTGAGATATCTGTAAGCTGTCTACGTACCAAATTTTGTTCTTTTTTATTGCTGATTAGTATTCAATAATACAAATATAACAAAAACTTATTCTCATTCAATAGCTGATGGATATTTGACTCCAGTTGTTAGTTATGCATAATGGTTCTAGGAACATTCACATACATCTTTCTGTAGATATACATTTTCATTTATCTTGGGTAAATACCTAAAAATGGATTATTGGATCATATGGCAAGTGTATGTTTAACTGTGAAACTATGTTTCAATACAGCTGTATAAGTTTGCATTCCCATCAGAAATATATGTGAATACATTTTCTCCACATCCTCACCAGCACTCAGTATGATCTTTTTATTTTGAGCAATTCTAGTGGATATATCACTGTGGTTTAAAATGCATTTATCTGACAAACAGTGATAGTGATCAGCCTTTCAGGTGTTTATTTGCCTTTCCATATCTTCTTTTGTGAACTATATACATTCAAAACTTTTTCCTATTTCTTAATTGGGTTGATTTCTTATTATTGAGTTGCAAGCCTTATTTATATATTTGGAAAAAAAATCTTTTGTCAGATATATTTTTAAAAATATTTTTCCTAGTTTTTGACCTTTTTACTTATTTTTAACTGTAAATTATTAAAGATTAATAGTTTTTGACTGTGGTAATGTCTTTTTAATCATTGCTCTTATGTTGTGTGTGTGTGCACGTGTTTATATTTTCTATCTGATGTCACAAAGATTTTCCATCATGTCTTCTTAAAGTTTCATAGTTACAGTTTTTTATACTATAAACTATTTCAAGTTAATTTTTATGTATGAACAAGATAAAGGTGAATTTCCTTATTTTCCATATGGATATGTTTTCTAATCACTATTTGTTGAAAAGACTATCCATACAGTACTGAAGTAACCTGGCACCTTCAATGAGAGTTAATTGCCTTTATAAGTCTTTAAAATATTTTTCTATTTTTCCTTTGTTCTCAATTCCTTGATTTCTGCTTTTGTCTCTAATATTGTCATCCTTCTGCTTAATTTATGTTTAATTTGCTAGTCTTATTCTAATTTCTTAAGATGGAAATTAGATTTGTACTTTTTAATTAGGGTCTTTAGTTAAATACATATCTAATGTAGCATTTTGTGGTTGGATCTGGGTCTATTTTTTATTATTTGTTTTATATTTGTCTCATTTTTGGCTTTTGTTTCTCCTTTCTTGCCTATTTTTTATTTGTATAAGTTTTAGAATTGAATTTTATTTTTTCTACTGTATTTTAATTTATACTGTGTTGTGTTAAATTACTATTGGTTGTTCTACACATGACAGAATGCATTCCTAATTTCAAGTCTACTTATAATGTGTGTACTATCGCTTCATATAAAAAAAATTATAAACGTTGGCACCATATAGGTCAATTTATTCCCCACAATCTTCGAGGCTAAGGTTGTTGCATGTGTTACACATACATATGCTATAAATTCCCAGAATACAATGGTTATAGTTTTGCTTTAAACAGTAATATGCCAATATAAGAATATAATTCTTATAATAAAATTAAGAAAGAATAAAATAATGAAATTAAAATAGGCTTCTATAATTACTCAGATATATATCATTTTAAGTACACTGCATTTTTTCCTGTGGATCTAAATGTTCGTGGCTGTAGAATTCTTAATATTTATGCAGCCTGGAATTTGTTCAGCTCCTTATATCTTTAAAAATATATATCTTTTTTCACATTTTAGAAAATTTCAACCATGACATCTTGAAATATTATTACAACGTCCTGCTGAATATCCAATCATATTTATATTAGTTCATTTGATATTATCTAAGAAATACTAAAGGCTCTGTTCATTTACTTTCAACATTTTTTTTCCTTTGTTCTTCAGTTTGAACAACTTCTATTGATCTGTTTTCCAGTGTACTGATTCTTTCCTCTGTTGTCTCTATCCAGACATTAATCACTATAATATTTTTTAATCTAGATTCATTTGGCCTTTACATAATTTCTAATTCTTTGCTCATATTTCCCATCTTTTCATGAAGTAAAAAAATATTTTATTTTACATCACTGAGAATAGTTTAAATGGCTATTTTAAATTCTTCTTTACTAATTCCAACATCTAAGTCATTTTAGGGATGGTTGCATTTTTTTTCATTTTCTTTTGAGAATATGTTCCATATTCTTGGTTCTCTTTAAGTCAGGTAAGACTGCATTTTATAATGGACATCATGCATGTTAAGCTGTGGAGACCAGGCTCTCTTCTTTATGGGTGATTCATTGTTCATTTTGTTTTGCTTTAATTAGTCACAAATCACATACTCTTTCTTGGACAACAACACTGATCCAACTACAATCTTTGTCTTAGCTAAGCTGCTTTTAGTCTGATCTACATATACATGATTCAGGGGTCTGCTGGAGATATAGGCAGATAAAATATGACGGTAACTCCTCTAGATAGTTCTCTTCTTAGATTATTCCTTTTTTCCAGAAACTACTGTTGCCCTGACTCAGTGTTTTGTTTCCCCATATGAGAAAATCTGTGATGTTTTCCCACGAGAGACTGTGCCATTATATGTGCACGCCAAAGGTATCTACTCCCAGACTGGAAAGAGTGAAAACAAATACTTTACCTTCCAATAATGCTTTGAGCTAATATGCCCAGATTATACAGTTGCTATTTGTAAAGGTGTCTGCTGGAATTTACTCGAGTATGACTAGAATCCCCAATTCATCATATTTTCTCTTTAAATAATAAATAAAAATTAGGTTAATATGGCCATGCTTAGCCTAAGCCTTTCACCAGACTGTCAGTGTTCCAGGTTACTTCCTTCTCCACAATTTTCTTTTCCCTATTCGTACTGTTGTGTTCTTTATCCTGTACTTGATCTAAAATATCTATCCTATTCTCATGTCTTTTATCATTAGCTGTTATTTTATATACTCTAATTTATTCTTGAAATTTCCATGAAAATAATCAGTCTTTAGTAGATTCACTCTAAATAAGAACACAAATCCTTTGGAACTCTTTCAGCTCATGATCTGGCACTGTGCCTCTTTGTATTTACTTGAAAAAGGTTTATTAAATTGTTTAACTTAATGTATGCACTTAAAGTTATTTTGGAGTAATCTGGTACCAACTTTGTCACTTGAATCAATGAGCTTTGGTTTCTTCATATTTATGAAGAGATTTGTGACGATCTCTACAGTTACTTCTCCATTTTAATTTCACACTATACCATAAATAAGAATAAACAATTTTCTCTGCCTATCAAAATTAGCCCTGCATGATTACTAAAAGGGATGTTTTTCCATTGCTCTGCATATTCTAAAAATTAATTATTAATCTTAATATTAGAAATGGGTACCAGCTATCTCTCACCTCATCCACACCTGGGAAATGAACACCTTCTTGACTAAGACCTCTGTCTAGCTCTACACAACTGTTTATCAATTTCTTTAGAGTGACACTAAATCAAGTGGCAGCACATGGTAATATAAATCACAGTCTAATTTAGTTGTCACTGTGCTGTGACACTTGGTTAAAAATGCTTTTTAATTGTGACTATAAATTATACATGAACAATTCTTAGTAACAGTCTTAATATACATCAGATCATTTTACTCAAGGGGGGATAGCAAGCATCATCAACATTAAGCAAGTGCACATCTGAAACTTTTAAGAGTGATTTGGGGAAAGATAATGATTATGATATGTTCCGGTTTAGTTTCAGCCCAAAACTCTTTGGGTAGAAAGGAAAAGAAAGGGAGAGGGAAAGAGCAAGGGAGCGGGGAGAGAAAGTTGAGAGAGCACAATAATGAGTGCTACAAGAAATGGTAAAAGAAATGGTCAAATTACCAGGACCTGTCTGTTTGGGGGTGCAGTCCTCAAGTACATAACCCATCATTACAAATCCATTCTTGTTGGGGTTGTCAGAAAAAATATAAATGGTGTACGTTTGCCACTGCCACTTATAAAGTCTACAGATTATCCATATTTGAGTACTCAAGAACTACTGACAGATATTACCACCATAAGCAAAATTTCCCTACTTTTAAATTAAGTGGTAAAATTTCAAAGCTATTTAATGTTGCTAATAAGGGATGGTATATGAAGTGAAACAGTGCCCAGGCCTGTTACTGACATTCTGTTTCATTGGGAGAAAGTTTGTCAATGTCAGTAAGCCTCAATTTCTCTATTTATAAAATTGGGGTAATAATTTCTACCTCACATTCATTTTTTCATTCATTGAACAAATACTGTCTATAATTGTCATGTGTTGTCTAGTTTTCTGAGAATTGAGCAACGAACAGAACAGATACTGTCCTTCATGGGACATCATCACTGGTTGTAAGGAGTAAAAGTTATAGCTAATGGAAAGTGCTTAGCATGTAAAAAACGTTCAATAAATCCTATTTATAATTGTTATATTACTGACATTGTTATTGTTATCATTATGGAGATGAGATAGTGAGAAAAAAGCATGATAAAACCTGAGTCATACTGTTTAATAGAAAAATTGGGGGGGTTCATATGTAAAGGTATTTACTGTTCCTTTCCATTTCTCTTTTAATGTTAACTTTTGTGCTTTTATCAAAAGAAAACTGGCATACAAGTAAATATGTCTCTCTTAGAATAATTTAAAGATGACATCTTGAGAAGCCATCGTTGAGACTTTCCTATGCATGGCCCATCATTTTCTTTCCCTTATATCTGAAAGATACAATCACATATAGGAGAGCTGCCAAATTAAGCAAATAAAAATAGAGGATGCCCAGTTACAGGATGCCCAATTATAGCATGCCCAGTTAAATTTTAGATGAACAAAGAATAATTTTTAGAATGTCCCAAGTGTTACAACAGACATGCTTATTTTAAAAATATTCATCGTTTATCTGAAATTTAAATTTAACTGGGTGTTCTGTATTTTACTTGGCAATGCTAAACTATAGATAATCAAAAGATACTCTCAGAAATTCTCTGACATATTTATTAAACATTTTTAAGATTTGGCTGAAGTCCAAAATATTAACTACAGCAAAAAATGCCCACCAATGACCTAGTAACATCTCTGAATTGATAGTTGAAAGACTTTGAAATAAGGGCCAATATGACAATGCATCCTTAGCTGGAAAATGACATTAAAACAGAAACAATGATTCCTTCAAATCCATTTCTTTTTCTTTTAACTTGTTTCCCCAAACATACTGGCAGAGATTAATACAACCACACAAAGACCATAAAAATGCTTGATAAAGTCCATCCTTTCCTTGAGATTCATAAACACTGAGTAACAGTTATGAAAATTAAACATGGCAGAGTGATTAAAGAACCCAGACTCTAAGAACACCAGCTCCACTCAACCTGAAGGTGGTGGCTGCCCTGGCTACCTCTAGATATGTGCTTTCAGTGGCTGGAATGAAATGTTTCTAGGTACCAGAGTTAGAGGAACAATGTGCTAGCTCCACCATGCCTTCACTCTCTGAGTAGGAAAAAAAATTAGGTCAGAGGCATCATAAATCTTTTGACTAAAATGTTCCCATCTCAGAGGGGTTGAGGGAGTAGGTTGCTTTAAATTTGTAAATCACTTTTTGCTGAGTCGACAATGGAGGATAAAATAAATAGGCCTCAGGTAGGGGAAGGGCTTCAGGAACAGGAGGCTAGAAGGACCTGGAGAATGTAACAGAATGTGAATCTTATCATAATGATGACATGTGAAGTTACTTAACAGCAAAAATAACATCAGGAAGGGATGGAGCTAGTAGCAAAAAGAAAAAAAAGAAAGAAATCTGTATTTAATCACCTTTAATATATTACATTAGTGGTGTTAAAATAAAACAGCAAACCCAAAATGGAGTCCCCTATGCTAAGTCTCACGCCATCAAACCAAGCCTTAATTATAGTTTCAGGTCTCCCAGAAAGAAAATCTTAAACTAATCATTTAGGAACCACCTGATGAACACTAGTTAGGTAATCTGCCTGACAATGCAATAACCAGCTTGCTTTTTTTGCCAAGTATAACGTCCTTGTTCCTGCTCCATTCTGCCTATAAAAGTCTCCCATTTTATACTGCTCCTTGGAGCTCCTTTCTATCTGCTAGTTTAGATGTTGCTTGATTCAAACTGATTTTTGCTCAAACAAACTCTTTAAGAAATTAGCATGCCTCACTTTGTCTATTAGCAGTAGTGATATGGCATCATCTGTGACCTCAACTTCTAATTATTCTCTAGCATTTGACATCACCTAGGTTAACAGAGAGTTTGGCTATATATTACTTTTGTTCAGTGTTAAGTCCTTATGACAAAAGACATTACATTTACAAGTAATAACAAAAAGTAATCTTAAAAGTACTAATTAGAAGTAATTACTAAAGCCAAAGAATAATTATATGAATATTATCATAACTGGAACATCTTCTTTAAAGTTTATTTTAATATTGGCATCAGGTTATCACATGGAAAATTTTCCCCATGCTTATTTTCATTCATCAATCACTTCATTTCATATCTTCCTAGAAGAGTTAGCATGTAACTTTATTTCTATTAAAACAGACAAAAAAATGGCAATGTAGCGTGTACATGTCGCTTACCTAAAGCATTAGGAACTAAATTGTATAAAAATCATAGTATTGACATTGATAATGTCAAAATATTTGAATATGACAAATATTATTCTTTAGAATTTAAAATATAAAGAATATAACATTTTTATTTTCTCCTAAATTAGCATAATTAAAGAAGAGAATTTAAGCAGTTAATTAAATGTATGGTTTTTGCAACCATCATATGACTTTGCCCTGAAAATTATG
This sequence comes from Pteropus medius, assembly GCF_902729225.1. Classification (NCBI taxonomy): domain Eukaryota; kingdom Metazoa; phylum Chordata; class Mammalia; order Chiroptera; family Pteropodidae; genus Pteropus; species Pteropus medius. The sequence continues at coordinate 15,347,512 of NW_024346667.1, forward strand.
ATATGTAGAGAGAGATAAAAGCTAGACAATTACATTCAGGCAGTTAATAGTGATTACCTCTGAAAAAGGGACATGGTATTGGAGCTAAACAAGAAGAATATGAACATAGAGGCTTTAACTTTTACTTTAGACTAGTTGCGCCTTTCTATAATTTTTAAAATAACAATCATACATTACTTTTGAAATTAATTTTAAATGAATCAAGTCTTTCTCCTGGACTTCCCACTGGCATTAACAGTTGGGTGCTATATGCTAGCTGTCAAAATATTGGAAAGCATTTAGTATATTCATTCTTCTATGTTGCCAAGTGTGGTAGAATATTTGCAAAACACACTGTATGTGAGTAACAGAAAATGATTTGACTTTTACATCACACCTGTTCGCTGCAACTGCTCTGCTACAAACTTTCATGATCGTAACTTATTTGAAATCATTATTGGAAACACAGGAGGATTTTCTTCTCCACCTTGTTAATATATCAACATTGCACTGATACCAGAAGCAAGTTTATCATTTTTTCCTTCGTTGTGATTCATTTTTTCCTCACCACTTTACATACCCAAATATAGTGGCAGCAAAACCTAAATCATTATAATAAGGCAATATCAGAATAACATGATTCTTCAGTATGATGGGCATCTAGACATAGTAATTTAGTAATCTAATGTTAAAAAAAAAAGAGTTCATTCAGTAGGATGATTTTCTTGTAGACTCAGTCTAGATTGATTTGATATATACCATTATCTGCATGAAAGTACATAACCTCCCAGGTTCTTTGCTATTCTTTTTAATTTGTATAGTTACCAAAAATACACAATTTCCTGAAAAATAATAATATATATCTAAAGATGAAAAATTGATTATTCTACATCTCGGTAACTAAGAGACTAAAGCAATGCTTACCACAACTGGTCTTTCAGGCCAGATACTTCTTATTTATTTTTAGGTTAACTTCATGATCTCAAATACTTTCCTAACCTCAAATTATTTTATAAACAGGGAAATTGTTGTTAGTAAGTTAGCTGTAAAAAAGTTCATACTTCTTATCATGTAAATCAAAGTCTATATCTTTTTTTTTTTTTCACATTTCTTAGGTTGCTTTATAACTGAGTAGTCTACTGCTGATATCTATTAAAATTTAACACCTGCAAAATTCTAAAGACCCAATTAAGTTTCAGCCTCTTTTTTTTTGATCACTGAAGTACTAAGGCTTTGAAGTATGAATCAAGAAGAAATTTCTTTGTTTTATACTTCAGACTACATAACTTTTTCTTGGCAAATAACTATATAATAAACCACAGTATTTGTCTGATCTAAAACATAAAGCACTGGCATATTTTAGCTCAAATAAACTTCTGGACAAAGGAGTAAAAAATATCTATGGTCATTTTCACAGACATGCATGCACTTATTGGTAGGTACTCAGTTTGTATTGAGTTTTGTTTCTTTTCATGATTATCTGGCATCCATGTTTTCCTTTTCAAAGGGAAGGCTGGACTTTTTTAGAACACTGCATAAACCCTCTTTACTAAGCTTTACTTAGATTTGGGGGAGGCTCCATTGGTTTTGGTGAAGTTTGATTGGATTACGCCAATTGGCACTTCCCATGCTCTGGTCCCACCTTAGTCCTCATTGACAGATTTAAGGAGGGGACAATTAACCCAACTAATTTTTGAAATCTAAAATGCTTGACAAGCTTCCAAGAAAGAGTTGACCTGGCAGGCTCTTTTCCTTCCTCTGAGTTAGGTTGTGTCTAAATATGACTATTAAAAGTGCTGCAACCATTTGATGACAATAAGGGGTTCCTGTGCAACTATGCGGGGAGATGAAGAGACATCCAGTTCTCAGGATGTGAATCACTGAATGAAGACTAAAGCTATCATGTCACTGAACCTTTATGTATACCACAGTTTTCTACTGATTGTTTTCCTGTTTCCCTCTTTACTAAATTATAAAGTCCATCAAAGAGAGAGACTCAGTTTTTTATCTATGTATTCTTAGGTCCTAGAATTATGCCTAAAATATAGAAGATACTAAATGACTATTTTTCCAACTTCTTTGCCTTAATGGAATCTGGGTATTCTTTGAGAAAATGACATCTCTATGAATTTCCTGTCGCTTACAATGCACAAGGAAGGATCATGGCATCTGCATTTTCCTAGATTTCGCATAGAGAATTTCACACAACTCTATAACTGTAGCTTTTTTTCTTTTAGCCATTGGTATTTTCTAACAATTCTTGAGTTGGATTAATTTATTACATCATATTTGTGGACAAATTGGGTCTCGGGTCTCTACCAAAACAACGTCTGCTCTAGTCTATCTAGACCCCAAAAGCTGTATAAAGATGCCAAGTAGCCTAACTTACAGTGTCCATATCACCCAATATTACAAATGTAATATATTTCCAAAATATAAAGATGTTCAAATTACCTACGCATTGCCATAAGAAATACAAAACTCTTTTTGATATATAACTTTAAATGTACTGATTTTTATATAATCAATACAGGTTTGAGAAAATTCATACATTTTCCCAATTCTTTATCTGTAATTAATTTTACATGATGTCATATTGAAACAGTAAATTCATTAGTTTGTCATTATTGTAGCAAAGTGAACTAAATTGACTAGTTATTTTGATGTAATAGTAACACAGATAAAAAAGCATAATTTACGATGACCAGAATTTTTTTTAAAATGTATTGGTTTGAATGTCTTTTTAAAAATGTCTTTATTCACTACAAATTTAATTATTCAATTTATTATTCGTTTTGATTTTTTTAAAGTGTCTAATTTTCTACCTTAAAACAGCTGAAGAACAATTCGATAGTGGCAATTAAGAAAAATCATATAGACATCTTATATTTTAACAACTTTATGTGCTTACAAAGGAAATATTTGAATGAAAGCATATCTACAATTCCTTCTGGTTCTGCAAGCTTGTTATTCAACTTGACCACAACTCTATACCATAGTGAATCTATAGAAATAAGTTTATTTCCACAAAAGTAAATCTGAAATCCACAAATATGTCATCAGTATTCCAGAAATTTACTAAGGACTACTCAGAAGCATATAAAACAGTATCCAAGTCAGCAACACAAATGTAAAGGTATCTATAATGTTAATCTGGAAAAAAAAAAAACAAGAATACTCTTTTAAAAATAGCCATATGAAATTTAGATCAGTGAGCATTTTCAGCCAAAGAATAGTCTCCTTAGTATATATATTCATAAATATCGAGATTAATTCTGCAGAAAAAAAAAATGTTTCCCTACTCTCATGTATTGGCTTGTAAGAAATACATATCAACAAAGTGTCATGGCAAATTAGAGGATCTAATGGAGGCCAATGGACACGATATCAACATATAAAAACAAAAGAAAATATAAGCACTTAAAGAGGTAAGATTTAAAAAAACATACAGCCAAGACAGTGATTAATATCTATATCAGCATTTCCATTCTTTGGTTAGGAGACCCTATGTTGGGCCACCCAGTCATAAACAGAGGTCCTCAAATCTAGGTCTTATTTTTAAAATAAATAATTCACACATTTTTGTACAGATAAATTCTTCTATTTATAAATGTATGTAGCTGCCTTTTATCATCAACAAATTGTTTTCCTAGTTACCATATATGACTAGAAAGGTTCTTTGCTGTCTGCAATGGTATATGTAAACTATATCTTCAATCCAAATTATTTGTCTGCACCACTTACACACTACATAACCCTGAGCATGTCATTTAACTTTTCTGCACCTCAGTGTCCTCTCCTCTAAAATGAGAATAACAACAATATCTAATATTATTTACTACATCAGATTGTTTTTGAAAATCAAGTGAACTGATGCATGCCAAGAACTTAAAAGAATGCCTGCAACATAGTAACAAATACTAGCTTTAGATCATTCTTCCTATTTAAAATTTTGAATGAGGAAGTGAAATCTTTCTATGCTTCAGAAAGAATATTTTCACCATAAAATATAAGAAGGCTTAGTGAACTGAAATTAAAAAGACACAAATATTTGGTAACTTAGGAGGTTGCTTTTGGCCTCACAGAGAATATTTCACTTGAAAAGATAGGGAGGAATCCACCTGTCAAAGAAATAACTGCAAATAAAACCAAACGCAACTCCTCAAGGGAGAAAATGGTTTGTGAAATATATTAGTATAACAAATAATACTCATCGTAAATGAAAATGGATTTATAAATGTTTGAACATTTTTATGAGAGACTGAACACTGATGGCTATTAAGAGCAGTACATATAGTATACAGTATTCACAACAAAATATCTGAAAAAGAAATAAAGAAAACACTCTTATTCATGATAGCATCAAAAACAATAAAATACTTAGAAACAAATTCAACCAAGGAAGAGAAAGATTTGTACAATGAAAACTATAAGACTTTGGGGAAAGAATTGAAGAAGACACAAACAAATGGAAAGATATTCCATGTTCATTGATCTGGAAAATTAATATTGCTAAAATGTCCATATTCCCTAAAGCCATTTACAAATTCAATATAACTTCTTTCAAAATTTCAATGGTATTTTTCATAAAAATAGAAAAAAAAATTCCTAAAATTTGTATGAAACCACAAAAGAACCTAAATAGTCACAGCAATACTGAAAAAGAACAAAGCTGGGGGCATCACACTTCTTGATTTCAAATTATACTATAAAGATATATCAATAACAATAGTATGGTACCAGCCTAAAAGTAGACACATAGACCAATGGGATAGAATCAAGAGCCCTGAAATAAACCTCCACATGTAGGATTGAACTAATATCTGACAATGAAACCATGAAGACTTAATGGAAAAGGTTAGTCTCTTTAATAAAGTGTTGGGAAAACTGGGCAACCACATGCAGAAGAAATTGGACTCTATCTCATACTACTCACAGAAATTACCCCCAAATGGATTAAAGAGTTAAACAGAAGACCTGAAACCGTAAGCAACCCTAGAAGACAACATAGAGAAAAAGCTCCTTGACACTGATCTTGGCAACAATTTTCTGTATGTGGTATCAAAGTATAAGCAACAGAAGCAAAATTAACAAATGAGACTTAAACTAAAAAGTTCCTGCATGGAAAAAAAAATCAATTTACAAAATGAAATAGTGATGTGCTGTATGGGAGAAAATATTTGCAAATATATATAAAGAACTCATACAAATAAAAAAAAATCTAAAAATCCAATTAAAAAATGGGCAGACAACTTGGAGACATTTTTTCAAAGACAGAGGAATGTGTGACTGACCGGTACTTGGAAAAGTTTTCAATGTCACTAATCACCAGGGAAATACAAATCAAAGAGATAAGTGATAACAAGTGTTGGGGAGGACATGGAGAAAAGGGAAACCTGTGTGCTGTTGGTGGGAATGTAAATTGGTGCAGCCATTACAGAAAACAGTAAGGAGGGTCCTTAAAGAATTGAAATTAGAACTACCATGTGATCCAATAATTCTACTTCAAATGTCCAGGCAGGCAGACCCTGAAATAAATGCAGCAGGCTGGCTAGTGAGTGGGACAAGGAACAGACAGCACTTCAAAGAGCTGACCAGAAAACAAACAAACAAACAAACAAAAAACATGCTCCCTCAAAGGTATTAAAATGTACTTTGAAAGTTTTTTTTTTAAAGTACAAGACAGTTTAAAGAAAACACATCTAGGATTAAACTTCACCTATGGGACAGAAAGTTGGCATTCTAGGATTAATTCCAAAACTAATGCTTTTGCAAACTGGTAAAAGCCATGACCAAGTTATTCTTAGGATACCATCGTCCATTCCTTGAAGCTCCTTCTACAAGCAACAGACTATCTGGGACAATTTCATTTCCTATAGTCTCCCTTATCTACATATTAGTCCTACTTTGATTATCAGTCCTAGTTTTATTAAAAGTGAGTGTGAGGTCAGACTAAGTATACTGTAAATAATAATCAAAATGTGAGAACCCAAGAATATGGCAAAGAGAGAAAACTGTGGGCAGAATTCCATATTCATAGAATTTGAATATATGGGAATAACATTACATTTATTTATTGAGGCTCGGCAAAAGCACCCAAGGAAATATATTTAATACATTCTAATAAAAGAGAAGTCAAAGGGGAAAACAAAAAACAAAAACAAAAAATATCAACAGATGGTATCAAGAGAACAAGAGGGTAAAACAAAGGAGATTAGGGAAAGTAATTCTCAAAGGTCAGATTTATATTGTTAGGGATTTGTTATCCAGAGAAAGAAAGCAATTACAGAAAGCATTTGCATTTATTACTTTTTGCTTCACATATGGACCTAGTGAATGTGATTATATATAATACAAAACAAATACTTTTTTTTGGCCTTAATTTAGGTTCCTTTCAGCTATTTCTAGGATGAAACCATGAAGTACTTTGCCTCATGAAAGGAAAAATTGGAACAAAAGAGACCACGAGTAAATTTGGCAACATTGAGTTAATTTTCTTGACCTCGTTAGCAAGAGAAAAGCCTGGAAAGAGAGGTGTTGTTCATATAATAAAAGTATTTTCTGAATTCCTTAAGCATTTATTTAATACATGTACAGCTTAATCTCGTAGCTCATAGATAATTTTCCACAGGGTTTGAGCCTTCCTCCTAGTTACATAGTTTAATTTCGATGGATGTCCAAGGGGAAGAAGAAGGATATAAAGGAGATAGAGACAGAATCTTACTCCCCACTAAGGAATTGGGATAATGTGGAGGGAGAAGTTAGAGAGACAGGAGGAGTCATGAGTATTGATTTCTCTCAAATTCACTTTGCAATTTTGGGGGTGTGTGCATGTATGTGTGTGTGTGTGTCTTTGTGTGTGTGTGTGTGTGTGTGTGTGTGTGCAAGTTTAGATTAGTTATACTTTAAATCTACATTAAAAAGTAATTCATATATTTCATTTTTTATTGTTAATTCCTCCACTTGATTTTGAAGATTTGTCATTATCTGCCAAACCCTCACGCTGCTGTTTTCATAAAAACATGTTCACTCTTGTATCTTTGATTTCATTCAGGATGCTAGACTATTCTTTCTTCTTACTGCCACATATCCTAATTAAAGTCTTTAATGCACAACTTTCAGTTTAGTATTTTCATCAATTTTGCCCTGACCAATACAATCCCCATTGATCTCCCTTTCTTCTGACTTAATAGGGTTTAATGTATAAACTACAAAAGTTTCTAAAGACCTACTGCCTTGTGTTATTTGTAACTGCTGTTTCAGTATCTTCCTAAATTAATCGTAAACTCCAAATACAGATAACATAGCTTATGCCTTTGTGTTACTAACCTAATGAACCTAAGGAATATCATTCAGTCAGTGAAATTTTATGGCTACAACTTATTAAATTCCTTGATCTTGTTATCAGTAAGACATTTTTATCAATATGGAAATGAGGAATAGATATCCCTCATCAATACAACGACACCATATTCTTTAAAAAATAAATTTAGATTATTTAAAACACAAAGTTCTCATTTTAATTTGCCTGTATAAAAAATTCAAAATAAAAAAACTATGTTCTTTCCATTTGTAATTGTTGTTTGGGTCAGCTGTTTAGAGGTGGTGTCAATGATATCGTATTGGATTTTATCTCCTCATGGGTGGATTCCTTTGCAGACAAACTTTCACGACCAAGACTGTTAGCCTGCAAGGTTGATAACATCAGTCGGGAAGAATGTAGATTGTTTACAACTATAAACAAGTACGAAGATATTTGAAAGTTCTTAGATGCTCAGTTTATAAACATGCAGAATTATTTGGGCTTGTTTGAACCGTTTACTTGAGATAGAAAAAATATTAAGAACAAGAGCCTCAGTTATTGCTTGGAACAGGGCACTTTTGACAATCCGATTCATGTGCACTTAAAAGTACATTGTAATAATGCTGTTAAATTTGACAAAAGCCCTTAGAACTATTGTGAGTTTTTTCTTTCTCAGGTAACAAATAGCTATTATTTTCTCCTTGAGTGGAGGGGAGAAGAGTTTTCTACTCCTTATTAGTAATTTCTTATGCTAACCCTGTATTTGTCTCTATCCGGGTTCCATAAATAACCTGTTCTGTAGGGACTGACTTCGTTTCTGCTTGCTCTTCCCAAATCTACTTTCATCTGAATCTCTTCCCACTCTATATTTTGTCATTTTCCTTATCTTGTTATTTTGTGCCTGCTTCAGCATAATTCTGAATTTAAACACACAATGTTCTCATTGTTCCAATTAATTGGCCCACTGACCCTTTAAGTGGTCAGGTGTGTTAACACTCCTTCCTCCCAAATGTTTCTTAACACTTAATGATAGAAAGGGAAGAGAATCGGAGTGACAAACATCTGATTCGTAAGGTGTGAAGATGGGTATGCAGTAATCCTCTCAGGCTTCTGCCCCCTCACCGATGACATTTCAGTGAACAGCAACAAACAAAACTCTGTGATCTAGGTTGCATCACTGGCGGTCCTCAGAGATCTACTTAGAGGAGGTATCTATCTGGTTATTTGTACAAAGTAACCTTGTTTTAGTACACTAATAAATAGGGTATAACAAAGAGGGGACAGAGAAGGCTGAATGACAGAGGTTCACAGCCAGAAAATCAAAATCCAACAATCTGAGGTAATCAAGAGAAATGTCAATGAGAAGAACGCTTTAGATCTGAACTAAAGGAAGTGGCTGAGCCTTTCTATTTTATTTTAGATGGATGGTATCCGCAATTTGACTGCGGCTTTGGAAGGTGCTACTGATTCCTTTCTACAACAACAAGTTCCTAACAAACGGACCACTATATGAATAGAGCTCGATATCCTTTGCCAATTATTACTATGGGATAAGTACAAAATAAGGATACATTAATATTTCTTCAGGATGAAATAATACTTGTCACTAAAAAATATGACAAAATAGTTGTCTGAAAATAATATGCTCTTCCATGCTAAGTTGAGATTTCAGGTAAAATTTGTTATTTTTTCTTGAGCTGTCAAAGCTTGAGTACTTAGGTTCCCTTATGCATTCTTATTAACTGAAATAGATGCAATTGTTTTTTTAAATTCCTCAGAAAGCCTGATTTAAGCCAGCCTTGAAGACAGATAACTTGCCCATATTGCTTCATCAACTTGTGAGTTCTATGATAATAGGAAACCCAGTTTATTAAATTTTAGGTATTGATTGTCAAAAAATAATATTTTGTTTGACTTATTGATAAATTTTCTAATTATGTTCTAGTGTGCTATAATAATTAGTTCATATTCCACCTCTAATTTATAGTTTAATGGACATATTTATAACATAATTATGTTCAAGGTTATTTTCATACTAATTTGAGTTGTCATGCCATCACTATTTTGTTTTTTAGAGGAAGCTATATAGGACATATAGACAACTTATACAAAGATGTAGAAAATGCAGTTATGAGAAGCAGAACCTGGTTTTATATTCCAGTGCTAATTCTGAAAAACCTGCCATCGTGGGCAAAAAAAAAAAAAATTGACTTCAGTTTTTTTATAAGACATTTATGATAAAACATACCTATTTCAAAGCATCATTTTGAGAACTAAATGAGATAAATACATACAAGCTCTTAGTGCATACACATAATAATTCTCAACAAGTATTAGATTTGTTAAGCAACTCTCTGTCCTGCAATAATTTTCTTCATGAAACATTAACCGTTTCTTTATGTATCTGAATCAATATCTCACTGGAATCAACATTTATAAAGGCAAGCAGAGACATATACTAGAAAACATTTTTGTTTCTATATTGATAAAGGTATATTGCAATATAAAAATCTATTATAATATATATTTGAATGAGGTTTTTTTTTATGTTATTGGCATCAAAAAGACAGGACTATTTAAGACAAAGGTTTTCATACTCAAAAAACTCCAAATTCTGAAATTTGATAATAGAAGATAAAAAAAAGTAATAGAACATGTAAAGAGACAGGGTAGAAACTTCAGACTGCCTTTGAAGTTCTATAATTGTTAGCATTCTTACATTAATTTTTAAAAAAATAATAAAACAGTTAAAACATAAGTAGCTAAATACAATAAAGCCTCATTATACAATGCTATACAATGCTGGGACCATCTGTTCCAGTTTATTCAGGATACTCCAGGTTTATTCCTGTTATTCCACCTATTCACAAGTAGTATCCTCTTTCACTCTCAAAATGTCCTGTTTTGAATGATGAACTATATGGTTACTTACTCAGGCATAGCATAGCTTGAAATCATAACCTAGTAGCAAAGACATATGTGACTTATATTATATATTTAGCCTATATTATACTTCCTAGTCCTACTACAAACAGCAGATAAGAATTTTAAATAGTTTTACTGTATGTCACTGCTTCACATATAAAGTAGTTTAATGTGATGGATATCACGCGAATGCAAAAAGATGAAGGCGATGGATCTGAGCATTTTATTTTGAAACTAAGACAGATGTCTCATTTTGCTTGTTTATCTTGTCTTACAATGTCTAATTTGCAGTAGTTTTATTAGTGCATTTCCAACATCAAAAAGTTTTATGCAAGATTAGCTTAGTGTTTAATCATTATTTTGTTCTCCTTTAAAATTAGTTCTGCCTGATTCATTATCCTTTGCTTTTTATAAAAAAGAAGAAAGAGGTCAAGCAGTTTTGTTTGTAGAAAAGCATCACCACTAATAACATAGTACTTAAAAGGCAGCCAAAGTGAGTTAAGATTTAGTGAGTTATCCTGATTATTTCACTTGACTCATACATTATGCAATTTAAAGAATCTCTGTTTCTACTCTATGAAAGAAAGTAAAAAAGCAAAGCAAAGCAAAACAAAACATGTTTTAACTCTGTCACGGTTCTGAAACTAGAGGGTGTAGCAGTGATAGGGCTGCCTGCTACAGCTGTTCACTTTCTGTGAGGGTCTGTCACAAAGTGATTCATGCTTGACACACTGAACTTCACTTAACATCATATGGTAGTTGATATATGGTATAAAATGAAATATGTTCTGCTGTTCCCAAGTCAATATTCTACATTAGTCCATTTCTTCAATGACATTTATGACAGTGCAGCTTCTCCGTTCAGAAGGAAGACTAAAAAGGCCAATTTTATTTTTATGTTGATTATCAAAGAAAGGTGTAATTTGTAGTCACCCTTAGACAAGTTACCTGAGAATCTTGCCTTCACAAGGAGTCCAAGCATCCCTGGGAGAGATAGTGAAGGAAATGGGAATGAATGAAGGGCAACCTCTATGAACAGTCGCCTTAACATTTTAAAGTGGAGAAAGAGCGGTAGCTCCATGTGAGATGGCAACTACATTGTAAACAAATAAAGGATCTCAGCCAACGAGGGCACATGACTAGATTACTAAGTAGACTAATGTAAAATGGAAGAGACTGGGGGCTATTTTGGATGATCATTCCAAATTCAGCTGAAACTTAGAATCTAATCACATTGTAATCATCACGCAAGCTTTATGTTGCCTCCAAAGGCCTACGGGCCTGAAGATATACGTGAGTCACAAAAGCAATCCTCTGCTTGCTGAACAAAAATGTGTTTATTGATACCAGATGTTAACAAGGACAGTGTTATTTACAGCTCCAAAAATGTATGCTGTTTTGCATTAGATTAAACAATTGTAACTAAAGTTACTACCTATGTGGACTCTGTGAGGCTAAATATCTTCTCAGTAATAAACGACTCTGCCCATGAGTTCAAGTTAGGCTTTCACTGACCACGTAACTTTCTTGGTGTTGGATTGTTGTTTCTATGTATACTAACTTTAGTTTTTGACACATCAACTACTAAGGCTAATCAAACATTTCCCAATATAAAGAAGTCTGTGATAATGTTAAAATAAATCATTAAAAGTAATTGAGTTAATTCAGACTAATGTAGATGAGACTTATTATTCACCTTTTACTTCAATTTATAATATTTATTTAGATTATTGTAATAAGTTTATATAATTCTATATTTTATTTTGCTTCCATGTAGCTTCAGTGCAGCTCGAAATAACTCATATTATCTTATTCACTAAGAATTTTCACAAAATTGATTTTGAGACATATTTCTGCAACATCAAACTGACTTAATCAAAATATCAAAATCTGTTTTAAGCACAGGATTCATTAACAAATTTCTATTCTATGTCTACTTTTAAAATGACTAGTAGAGAATCACAAGCTTTGCTAAGAAATCCTTGATTAATCTGAAAATCAAAAGAATTCTGAAAACTATTTTCCATCTATATATCTATATCTATATCTACATCTATATCTATCCTTCTCTAAAATTAGAATTATGTCCTTTTCTTATTAAAGATACTGAAATGTAGTTTTAAACTATTTTTCTACTCTTAATTTGTCTCAGGATCTGAAAGCTTTTTTGGATAACTTATTGTTGTCATGGTTTCTGACCCCTGACTTTTTGGCCATGACTAATCATCTTTATCAAAAAAGTGGTACCCATCCCTAAAGGCTCAAATTGAAGACTACCTTTCCCATAAAACCTTCCATGTTTATCCTATAACAGATATGATTCTCTTTGCTTTGAATTCACCTAATATTTTATTTATAATTCTTCTAGTATCTTATACATTTAGTCTCTGAATTATATTATATTCAAGCTTGGATTCAATTCTAGTCCCACACTTGATAGCTTTAGGAAATTAAAAAGATCATTTAAATTTTCTGGGTGTTAGTTTTGTTACTTATAATATAGCTTTAAAAATACCTTTCAGCAGGGCTATTTTAAGGAATTGAGAGGAAATGTCCTTGAGACACTGTAGATATTTGATAACTATGTTGCTTTTCTCCCTTACCCCAATCTCACAAAAGGTAGTATGTGGTTTGAGGTTAGGGGCTGTGGCATTTAGTATTTTATTAACTGAGGTCTTAATTCAAGGCCTTTTGCATATGAGCTATTTCTAAAAATTTAGTTTTTTGTTTATTTCTGAGGCAGTCACCTATGATTTTGGTTCTCAGTTCCTTTTTTTCCAATGGAAGAAGAAGAGAATGATTTCTTCCTGTTCCAAATAACTGTTCTAATAACCTCACACGGCTATGCCAGGACTCATCATGACTTTATATGACCACACAGTCGATGGAGCAGGAGTAAATTCCTGGCCAAATTCTGGCCAATGAAAGTTTTTCTCTAGCATGACTTTTCCCTAAGGAATATGTAAAACAGAAAATAAAAAATTAGAATCAGTCTTCACTTTGTTTTTGATAAAAATTGTGAAAGGTTAGCATCAAAAGCTGCTATCATAAATATTTCATATTTGAACATATTTATCGCATACTGGAATAGTCTTTCATTTTCTTAACTTCTCCACCTCCCCCAAATAATTATGAGCACCTAGATTAGAGGGACTAGTTCTCACAGTTCGATCACACTCAGAACCTAAATCTGTGATATAAACTTTTGTTATTTAGTAGGCAATTACTTCTTTAAGAGAAAAGTTGTTAAGTGCGATCATAAGAGTAAGAATTATCAAGAATACTTTTATAAAATTTTATATTTTCACAAGTAATCAATAAAACTTAATACATGGCAGATATTTAAGTGCCTTATCCCAGGAATATAATATTTTTTTCTATTATTTAATACATGTACCTTGTCCTACTTGGAATTTTTACTTTGGGAAATTTAATCAGATGTGTAAATTTAATAATTTATTTAAACTAATGATGAATATCATGTTAAGTGTTAAATTTAATAATCTATTAAAGCTTTTACAGAAACTTTAAAACAACCAATGTAATATATTATTTTGGTACAGAATTACAGAAAGATGAAGCAGATTACCAAGAAGGTAATGAGAACAGATCAAAAAGTAGATTAAAAAGTTTGAAGGCAAAAATAGAGCCAGACTATCTTAGTTATTTTAAAGAAAACAGAGAGGCTATTACCAAGAATACATGAACTGAAGTTATCTTCTTTCAGAAGTACTAAATCCTTTCTTTTATTTATAAAAAAATGCCACTCGTCAAACCTCTCTCTGTAAAATAACAGAAAACCATATAGCTGGTTTTCTAAAGTTGAACACAGAGGCCTACGATAAATTTCAAATTGGTAGTTGACATTGATCACAAAAATATATTCTTATTGATTAGCTGTTCTGCAGTCAGGCTAAGTAAAACGGAATGCTCCATATTCATCGAGATATTTAACAGTAGTGCCTTATAACCCTTATAGGGATGATAGTTCACTCAATTTTCAAGTGATTGGAGTTCCAATGAACTTCAAGTCTTCCTTGAACTAAATCTATAATCCAGTGGTAGATACTTTAAAGTAAACTAGATACCTAGCTTTCCTAGTTACAAAATTCTTTAAAAGTTTTTAAAATAAATGATCTGTTCTTTCAGATGACACATTACTGCATATTTTTATTGTAATATATATTTCTGCTGTTTACAATATGAATTTTTTGACAGTATCACTTACTTTAAAATGTTCACTTAGAATCAATAGATTTTAATTTAAAACCCACATATACTGGCCCTAAAAAAACTCCAATAATTTTTGGATTAATAGAAGCAAATGGTACTCACATATTTAAGACCTTTTAGGTTATCTATCTTATTTGGTTACTTGACTTGATTCATACCACTGATAAAATATAACTTAATAAAATATTTAAGAAGAAAAAAATTCGTATTACTTCCCAAAATCAAAATATTTGAAATTTCATTATTACATAGAATGTGAAATTCCTTATAAATCCTTTTAGTAAACCATGATCTCAATTTATTAAGTCACTTGCTTTCAGAAATCCTTGGTTCGGTGTATTAATCTCATTTCTTCTTATGTAAAATGTTAATTTCTGCTTACTTGTATTCTCAAATATATAATTAAATATACTTTCCAAATTCTAAAAAAAATACATTTTATACATTATGCATTTAAATAAATTAAATTGTTTTTGAAATATTTCAGACTTTGGATATATTTTATTAATAAATAATTAATCAGATGTTTATTTCCCGTGAAAATTTGTTTTTCTAAGCATCTGTAAAATCCCATCAGAAATCAATAGTGTGGTAATGCTTTTCCCTAAAGAGTGAGAAATTAAGCTCAAAGAAAAGTCACCTTCATTCTATGCTCTTCAATAATTTCACATAAATGAATATGCCAATAATGGAACATGACATTTCAAAAACTACCTCTCAAATAAAATTCTAATTTGTTTCTGTAGACCTCTGACTGCTACATAAATCACCATAGTATTGCATTAGTCAACTGCAATGGAAAACTGCAGATTGAAATGGTGGTTCTACCACTGACGGGCTGTCAAGCTACTTATTAACAAGTTTCTTTACCTATTGCTTACTTAGTATGTCTCAGATCTATAATAGAGAATATAGCACTTGCCACATAAGGCCACTGGAAGAAATGCATGGAATAATGCAAACAAAGCTTTTAATAAAGTTGATTATACTAAGCGTTCATAGTAGTTAGTGGCCACTACTAACAATGCTAATGGTTAAGTAGTAGCGTCAGGCAATAATACACCCTATTTTTTAAATTATACAAAAAATACCATAAATGCTTTACTTTGGTCTCAGAAACTAAATAAGACTACACTAATAGAAGAGAGGTAAAAAAAGAATCCATAGAAAGAGAAGGATATGCTTAAATATACAGAGTTTCAAAAGTGTTCAAGAAATGGAAAACGCACTGGGTTTATATGAATGGAGTAAATGTGTAAATATCAGGAAAGCAAACTGATGTCTAATTGTGAAAGGTTACAAATGTCAATTACATTATTTTATTAGATTTCTAATTCTAGCACTGGCAGAATAACTGTTACTAGACTGGCCTTCCAAGAGTAACTGATGGTAAAACTGGACAAATTATATGAACAAGAAGCAATGTCACTTTGTGATCCTTGAGGAAGGAAAACTGAGGAGATAAATCCTGCCTTTATCCTGGCTTCCTATCTGGGGGCACTCTCCAGAAAATGGGAGCTCAACATCACAGAGCTGATGGGGCTTAGTCTGGAATTTGAAAAATGAATGGAATTTGTAGAATAGGATATTGGAGAGAAGGGTTGCCCATAAGTCTTCAAGGAGAAATTAACTGAATATGTTCAGAATGATACTATGTGAAGTCTAATATAGAATTATGGCTACAAGCTGGAAGCTCAATAGAAGAGGCACCAGAGGTTTTATCAGTGAAGGACACTGAAGACCCAGCTCAGTAGATTGGATAGACCTCAATGGGTCACATCAGACACTCACCCGAAATGACAGAAATGTTCCCACTATGTGAGAAAGACTATATCCTAAATTAAGGACCGCATCCTAGAACAAAGAGCAAAATCAAAATAGATCCATCCGAATGATGGTAAGACCAAGCATCAGAGTAACAACAGTATCTACCCATAATTTATCTGATTGGCAGAAAAAAACTCAGCATTAAATTTTACAATAAATACTTGCTACATGTTGTCCTTAATGTTCAGTATACATTAAAAACTATTAAGCATGTGAGAGGCAGTAAAAGGACTAAGAAATTTTAAAGTAAAGCCTTTAATTTTCGGTTGCCATTTTCTCCTTGGTACAATGATTATACAAAGTCTAGAGGAATAATGATTAAAGGCAGGTGACAGGGGGGCTTAATCCAAAGCAGTGATGACATACTTCAGTCCTTGACTCCAGTTCCTATTTTTCTACAGGTTCCTATTTTTCTACAGGACATTTCTCCTGTACACTACAAAAGCCTAATTTTCTCAAGTGTTTGATAGATAGAATAGTGGAAATCACAGGATATAAAATCAGGACTTTGTTCGAACACCAGCTCTGGTACTTACTAGCCATGTGGTGTAGGGGAGTTAAATTAGCTGTCTGACTCTCATCCTCATCCGTAAATGGGTTTAATATTGTTTTTGTTGAGGAAAAAATATGGTACTGTTTCAATAGAGCTTGACACATCCTATGGGCCCAATAAGTGGTGAAAATTGTTACTGTAGATTATTTAAATATTCTTTTTTCATTTACATTATAATACAAATAATGATATAAGCATATTATAGACTACTTAGATGACCACCATACCACCCCAGGTTGTGAGGGCATGTTTGCACCTATGCTATCATCTGTTGAAGCTATTAGCACTCTTGTAATCCTATACTATAAGAAAAGAAAAGAAAAGTAGGGCATGGAAAGATACATCAGCCCTGTGCTGATGACCGTTTGATAATGGGATTACTCTAAAAATGAAGGTTCTTGAGTAAAAACAAATTACAAAACCTTAGTGTTTACATGGAAAAATTTTAAAGCTTACAGGTAATATATATTTCACTTTATAAGTGAAGATGTAATTTCTACACATTTTGGTTTTATTCTTAACACTAAATGTTTATTTTAATTTGAATGTTATTGATATTGGTATTAACTTTATATATTCGTTTGATTTTATAGTTGTGTAAAAGAAGTGTAGAGTTTATACTGAGTTTTATATGTAAACAGTATGATATTATTAATTTCAGTCACTATTTAGAATCTGTAAAAATTTAATTTATGCTTCTCAAAAGAGTTGCATATTCCCAAGTTTAAGAAACTTGAGATGAAAATTATGTTTATGTTTGGGAATTGTGAAAGAAGTCATATTAAAAAAAGAGTACATGGGTTCTTGTTTTTCTTTTTATTCTTTATTCTGTATTATATTATATATATTAAATTTATGTGTACAAAATATAAAAAAATAAAAAAGTTTTAATTTTAAAGTAAATAATGGGTACTTTTTTAGGCAGCAAATTGTGCATAAAACTAGTTTTAAGTTGCTAAGAGTCCTTGAGCAATTTTCTTTTTAATTCTATAGGTCTCAAATTTCTTACCTGAAAAAAAAAATGTGTATATTAACACATACTTCATAGGATAGCTGTGTAGGATTAATTATAAAATTATGTAATAAGAATAATCATAGAGCTTGTGATCTAAAAAGCACCCAGTAATTTTTCCCCTATTTCTTCTTTTTCCTGAGAACCCCAGTATTTTTGGAATTTTCTACTTCAAAAATAAATTCAACAGTCAATAGATAAATTATTCAAAACTCCTTTGTTAGTAGTTTCTAGATTTAACATTATATGAAAACTAATAATTGATAACAATAAAATATTTTATTTTTGTGATGACAATCGTCTATACTTTAAAATGGTCATAAAATTTAGTCTACATTTACATAAGTTTTTGCAATGCATAATTTGGGAGAAATATATATCTTTAATATTTTATGTGTATTGCTTTCTCATGCCTAGAATTGAACACTAACAGAAAACAAACAAACAAACAAAAACTGCAGTATTTCTAGTAGTTGAAAGAGGACATAGGAATGCCATAAACATGACTGTATTTTCCACTTTTCTCAGCTTATATAATTGATCTATGCATAGCTGTATTTCAATGATTGTTATTGGCAGCTGAAGGCATTAACCTGAGCTCTGAATCGATGAGACACAGGTGTAGTACACTAATTTCTGATATGATGCAATGTAATTGGGGTTCCCTATTGCTCCCATTCTCTTCCAAAAATATATGTATTTCCTCTGCTTCATCAAATTAAATATGGTAACTATATAGTACCTCATTTGTAATGTACTGTAACCTTAGCTTACCAAATGAACAAAACTGCCTTATCATCAACTTCCAAAATAACAGCCTCACAAAAAAAGACAAATTTACCTTTAACCCTATAATCATATCATTAATAATTTCATTCTTCTCTCATTTTGATGACATTTATGCTCTAGGACTCGCCAGTGTATTAATTAGCCCAACACCAGCTTTCTCTATGTTAAATCTTAACATCATCAAAATGTCTCTCTGCCTGTTGTCGAGTCCTATCGGCCCACTCCGTATGGATTTCCTGTGACTTAAGGCCAAGCTTCTCTCTGTTAAGACTACTGCCATCACATCTGAACATTTGCTCTTACCCTACATTCTTATGAATGACCTTCCCACTATTTTGCTCTATAAAAATCTCTTCTAATCATTCATTCTACAGTGAACATTTTTCTGGGTAATATCTCACACTTACGTGTCTCAACATTCTTTTTGAATAAAATACTGAGAAATCAAGGACTACAATTGGAAAAAAAAAAGATATTAGTGTTCCTTATAAAATTGGGGTTTAGTAAAATATCTTTTGCTGCTTACAGTCATAAAACTTAAGATTTTCCACTTTCATATACACATGCCTATATGTACATGCATATTTTATTATACACTAACATTCAACCAGGAGCTTTATAATATGCAATATGTTTCTACTTATTTATTTTCATGCACGTATTTATTAATTAAACACCAAGGGTCTATGTGTTTATGTACATATAGAATACTCATTAGAAGATAAAATTCTATGATTTCAGGATTTTTATCCATTCTAATCTCTGCTGTAACCCTAGAAGAATATATACTGGGCACTCAAATATTTATCAGAAAAAAAGTCAACATTGAAGAAGAAGAACAAATCAGAGGGCTAATACTAACAAACTCAAAGACTTGCTATAAAATTATAGTAATCAAGATAATGTGTATTAACAGAAGAATAGACAAATCCATTAATAGAACGGAAGACAAATTCTAGAAATACACCCACACAAATACAGTCAAGTGATCTCTGACAAAGAAGGAAAGGTAATCCAATAGAGAAAAAATAAGGATCCCTTTTAACAAATAGTGCTTGAACAAAGGAAAATCTTAGTGCAAAAAAAAAAAGAGTCTAGATGCACACTTTACACCTTTCACAAACATTATCTTAAAATGGATTATAGACCTAAATGTAAAATGTGAAACAATAAATCTCCTATAAATAACATAAGAGAGAATTTAGGTAACTTTGAGTTTGGTAATGACTTTCTAGATACTACACCAAAAGCATGATCCATGAAAGACAAAGTTCATAACTTGGATGTCATTAAAATAAAAACTGCTTCTCTGTGAAAGACACTATAAAGAGAATAAAAAGAGAAGCCAGAGACGGGGATAAAATATTTGCAAAACACGTATCTGGTAAGGCGCTAGTATCTAAAATATTTAAAGTACATTGAAAACTCAAATACAAGAAAACAACTTGATTAAAATATGGACAAAAGATCTGAACAGAAATCTCACTGAAAAACATTTACAGATTGCAAAAATATGTGAAAAGATGCTCAACATCATATGTCATCAGCGAATTGAAAATTAAAACAAGATACCACTACACATCTATTAGAATGGCTAAAATTCAAAACACTGACAACAACAAATGCTGGCAAAGATGTGGAGCAACAGGAATTCTCATTCATTGCTTGTGAGAAATACAGAATGGTACACTCTGGAAGACAGTTTGGAAGTTTCCTAAAAAATTACACATATACTTATGTTATGATCCAGCAATCAGACTCCTCGATATTTACCAAATGAGTTGAACATTTACATCCACACAAAAATCGGGACAAGAATTTTATAGCAGCTTTATTCATAATTGCCAAAACCTGGAAGCAACCAAGATGTCTTTCAGTATATGAATGGATAAAAAACTGTGATATGTCTATTAAGTGGATTGTTATTCAGCAACAAAAAGAAATGCGTTATCAAGTCACAATAAGACATGGAGGAACCTTAGACTCATACCGCTAAATGAAAGAAGCCAATTTGAAAATGCAACATACATACTGTACGATTGCAGTATAAATTCTGGAAAAGAACTATGGAGACAGCATGAAGATCAGTAGTTGCCTGGGGTCAGAGAGGAAGGAAGAAAGGATGAATAAATGGAGCATAGTTGATTTTTAGGATAGTGAAATAATTCTGTATGATTCAGTACAGGTAGATGTGTTTTATTATGCATTTATCAAAACCCATAGAATGTACAACAAAAGAGTGATACTTAATGAAAAGTATAGAGTTTAGTTAATAATACTGTATCAATATTGGCTCATTAGTAGTAACTAATGTACAACACTAATGCAAGATGCTAATAATAAGAGAAACTTGGGGGGAAAAGAAGTAGTAGAGAAATAGGAACTCACTGTACTTTCTACTCAATTTTTCACTCAAAACTGCTAAAACATTTAAATTATATTAATGCTTTTTAAAAAAAAAAGTTGAAAATGTAGACTTCCTGAAATAGCTTTACTGGGGAAAAATCACACCCAGTTCAAAGACCTCTCTGAGGCTTTCTCTTACCGATCTTCTTTTGTATCATGTTTAATTCAATTAGTCAACACATCACAGGTGACGAATGTGGTGTGCCTTTGGAGGGGTACTCCAGAAGGAGAATCTGAGCTGGAAGCAGAGGCTGGAGTGTGGGGGGCAGTCCTCATAAGGAAAGGAATGAGGAGAGCAAGATAGGGCAGGGGAAGAAGCAAAGCAAGGATGGGGTCTCAGTTGGAGGACAGCTTAAGTCTGATCCCACAGAAAGCTGGATGTCTCAGTCAAATGTCATTCACTTTCTATATCGACAGCTTACATCTAATACCCATGTACGAAGAAAGAGCACAGTGCCAAGAGTCCATAAACAAATAGCAGATCCTTATGATTAAGTTAATTTGTGAAAGCTGATACATGGAAATTGACAACTGAAATTGATAGAGGCATTTCTCCTGTTCAACACACAACCTCTTACCTAAACTTCGACTCTGGAATCCCCTTGAGAACATTATTTGGAGAGTATAGCCACCAGCATTTGGCCCAAGACAGTCTTCCTGAGAATGAGGCAGGCAACACTCATCCAAGGGGAGTGGACATGGGCAGTGGACTAGCCACAGGAGGGCGAGAACAGTGCCTACAGCATCGTGTTGGGCATTGCAGACAGCAAGGTTATAGAGATGAATAAAACCCAATATCTGTTCTCAAGGAGCCCTTCAAAAAGTACTTGACTTTTTTTGCATTGAATAATTATTTGTAGCTTTGTCCTCCATTTTCTTAAAAATTCCTTTAAAGGCAGGAACTATCTTACCTTTTCTATATTTCCAGTGCTTCATGTATAAACTCCACGTATAAAGGAGAAATGATAAGAAAGAGACAAAATGGGGTGCTAAAGAAAAATCAAAAGAAAACACATAGTAGAAATAAATGAAAATAAAAAAGAAAGGAAAGACAGATGGAAAGTGAAGAGAAGAAATAAAAGATAAGAACTGGAAATAATAAAAAAATAAGGAAAGAAAGTAAATAAGAAATACAAAGCAAAAAGGAAGAAAAATAAGGAAGTGGCAGGAAAGATACAGAAAGAAAAGAAAAGAAAGAAAAAGAAAATGGTAAAAAAAAAAGGCAAGAAGGATGGTAAAAGCAGGGAAGCAGACATAAAACGGAGAGTGAGACGGGGAAGAATGAGAGGGAAGGGCTGAGGACAAACGTACCAGCAGGTAAATATTTACGTGAGTTTTAAACAAAACTTTTTGTATTTTAATAAATGAGGTACCTTTGCCATTCTAGCTACCTTAAGAAACTAATGTAATATTTTTGAGAGAAAAGGTATTAAAGAGAGACAGAAAAGAATATATTTGAACCTTCTAGTTTTCCTAGGGAAGTTTCCTGAAAGTGTAAGTTTTTCCTTAGATGACTATGAAGTTCATAAACTATTAAGAAAATAATGATATGTTCCAGGAGATAATGTACTGTTTTCTCTATTCACATTAATAACCAGATGATATGGACACTAATATAATATTAACATGTAATTCATAGCTAGCAATACTTCCCCAAATCACAATACATGTGTTGTATTGTGGAACTACAGTATAAAAAGATTGATTTTTGTGGAGCTACAGTATAAAAAGATTGATTTTGTTACTTTCTCTACAAAATTCTCTTTTCTTAAAAGTTTATACATTTTGCAAATTAAGAAATCTGCTGTCTCAATTAAATCTATGATAAATGCTGTTAAAAATGATTGAAGACAAGTTAGGTATGTTAAAAACAAGATGACAGGCTCAAAACGGAGTCATTTATATTAAGTTCCACGTCACCAACCTGAGACTTAAGGGTTCCAGTTCTTCCAGAAATGTAATCATAAAACAGTCAATTAGAAATTGTCTGATTAGTGTGAGTAAACTAATCTGCCTGATAGACCCTCGCCACTCTAAAGGAAAGTAACCTTGCAATAACCAATATGCATTTTGCCTAGTGTAAATAACTTCCCTGTTCCTGCTCCCTTCTACCTATAAAAGTCTGTCATTTTGTACAGCCCTTTGGAGGTCCCTTCTATCTGCTAGAATGGATGTTGCTTGACTTGAATTGATTTTTGTCCAGAAAAACTTAAAATTTTTAATATGCCTCAGTTTATTTTTTAAGAGGTGATACAAACAAACTTTATTAAACACTTCATGAAGTGGGCATTCTCCATTCCCAAAGGTCAGAGAACTGCAAAATGCGCCAAAAGTCAGGAAACTCTCGTAGAACAAAGAATAAGGAAGGAGGAAGAGAAAAGCAGAAAATTAATAAGGAGCAGTGAAATAAAAACAGACCCATAGTTAGCTTGGCATTTGGGCACTGGCTGCCTGGAAATACTGTTTCTGGTTAGCAGGAGCATCTGCAAGGATGTGAACGTTATCTAAGGTTTGGATTGCAACCTGGCATCCCAGGCAGGAGTGGCTCCATTTTGGGCCTAGATTTATTTCATTAATGCCTTGAACAACAAATGGTATTTTACACCTTAGTGTGCATCCCATAGTTTTCCTATTTCCTACATTTGAATATTTAGTTTTCAACTTTCTTTAAGCAACACACACCTGACTACCAGGGACACCACTCCTCCCAGCCAACTTCTCACTTTGTCACCATGGCATCAGCTCCAGAATAGCTGCCAATTATATATGCAAATGAGGGGCATCAGCTGTTTTGAATAAGAACCAAGTATCCGTCAATAGAATGCAGATCATAGTGATAAAATGAGACTAGTCAAAGTGGTGCAGAGTAGACAACTAAAAGAGAAACAGATGTTTTTTTATCAATGAAATGCAACTTGCAACACTCTAATTCTGTATGCATTTAATTCCAATATTCAGTGTGTGTCTAGTCACTGGAAAATAATCAATACCATATTCTAATTTTGCTTGTCAACACTAACTTACTTTGAAAAGCAAAACAAAAACTGCTGAGTGAAATCCTCTACTTACCTTGTTTCCCCCCAATATACTTTCAAATGAATCCAAATGAAATACAGTCAAGATTAAACACTCTAAATTTTCAACTTTGAAGAAGATGGCTTGACATTTTAAGCTCTTTAGAAATATCTATTAATACAGAAAGCAAAACGATGGTCTTGATCAATTTCTTTTTCAAAAAATTAAATTAAAATGGTCTTTTTGATCCTTAAAAAGTCCACATATATCATTAATTAAAAGAGCCGATGCATCAATAGGCCCAAAACGAATAGTTATTTTTCCCTATGCTAATTCTGAAGAAATCTGTCCAAAATAAAGAATAGGACAGCAGTTTCTATTAGAAAGTAATAATTCAGCTCACTCACACTAAACTTCTGAGCTCTCTGAAAGTGTTATTGCTTCTTTTCATCCTGCAGTCTAAGTTAAAAGAGATTGGTTGGCTCTAAAAACAAACGCAATATACACCTATCTCTCAGGCATTGTCAAAAGCAATATGGAGAGACTGATGACAGGTCTTCTACAGAGTTTTAATAAACCTTTTTGCTTGATTCAGTCCTGATATCATTTATTTTTAAAGCAGTTGGTCACATCTTTCTGCTAGGATGATAGTCTTTTGACTGATTTTGCCAAAATATATAACAATAAGGGATGACAACAAATCCAAGCCGGCAGCCAGTGATGAGCGAAGTTTGTAGGCAGCTAAAAATGAGACAGAAAAGTGAAGTAGAGTATGAACTTAGTTCTATAATTTAAAATACTTATTACCTTGAGGATCAAAGAGAAAGAATGAATAAATAAAAATGCTCTTACTTTTACATTCAAGTTTGTATTCATCTTTTACTTCAATTTTCAGGCAAACCATACGAATTATACACTACCAGAAATGCCTTGTACCTGTATTAAAAGGCTAATACTGCTCACAAACATAGAAATGTGAAATTAAAGTTCTGTGATATATGCATTCACCAGCATTGCACTGTTTGAGAATACTCCCTAACAGGGTCACTAAGAAACTTAGAACTAACCCATGAATAACTTCCAAAATGGTTTCTGGCACTCAGCAGAAGTGACAAACATAATTATTATTTTCACTCTCTCAATATAAGTTTACCTATTTTGAATTCAATTTATATATGTAAAATTATGTTTTGGTGACATTTCATGATATTTACAATTTTCTCAAGAATGGTTTGCAAGATTTTCTCTGCCTCTATTTTAAATGTATATGGCTTAAAATGGTTTAAAGATGAAATTGGAATGCCATGCAGATGGAAAACATTTACCCTCCCTGTGAAAGAACAAGGGATCATCCCCAGTATCTTTACTCTCAGGCTCTATGTAAATAACAAACAACGTTCCCCATTTTATCTATTTCTTTTTCTCTCATAGACAGTTAGACACACAGCAAATTTTCCCACATCTTTTGGTATTATTCTCATTTTATCACCCCAAAATTTGATTTTATTTAGAAAATAAAACTAAGTCATCTTAACACTAAATCACAAATAAAAACATCATTGCATTCCCAAAACAGTTTTGTTGGTGAGTGTACTTAATTAATTAACTAATTAATTAATTAATACTGTATTGAGCATCCAAATTTACTCACATATTCAATGTACATCATATCTTGGTTTATTAAAACCAACTGACATTCTACTGAGCATTT
This sequence comes from Pteropus medius, assembly GCF_902729225.1. Taxonomy (NCBI): domain Eukaryota; kingdom Metazoa; phylum Chordata; class Mammalia; order Chiroptera; family Pteropodidae; genus Pteropus; species Pteropus medius. Next base: position 15,373,265 of record NW_024346667.1, read on the forward strand.
ATGGTTTTTTTAATGTTTTATGTGAGTGCAATATCATTTATCTCCCCCACCATATCATTGAAATAACAAGAAAGGTTTTTTTTAAATGAGATTTTTTTTTTACTGTCACAAATTTTTCCTAGAGATCCGACACTAGAATGGTGAGAAACTAAATTCAGAAAGAAAAATAGTGATTCTTGAAGTACAAAGATGTCTTTAATGACTCTTGATTAAGTACATCTAAGTTAATTTTTGAAAACAAATTATAGATTTGTTCTGAGTCATCCACACTCAGTCTTTAAACCTAGGCATATGCCTGGAGCTATAAAACTGCTTATGAAAATCTCGCTTACTGAAAAGCACTCACCACTGCTTGATGAAAGTAATAAGCTTTGAAGCAATTCTTCACCATTCATCTCTTTACCAAAAAGATTTGAAATTATTTCTTAACATCCTGATTTGAGATTGGTATTGAACTTCTATGTGCCAGGAATCATGCCAGGAGCCAGGAAATAAGAAGCGCAGCCCTAACATCAGTAAGATTGCAGTCGATCAGTGGACGCTTTAATGTTTATGTAATATGTGCCATGACAAGAGCTCGGTGGAGGCCGTCCTGCCAAGGATGGAGCCTGAGCCAGTCCCCGAAGAATAAGTAGAAACTAGCCAGGTGAAGAAGGAACACAGAAAGCACCACACACACACACACACATTTTGAAGGTTACATTTTATCTGATAAATTATAATATTCACATTATTAATCCAACATAAGATCAATAACTATTAAAATTACTAACTAATTACTGTTTCGATTTCAATTTTTAGTTATAGTAATCCAAAGAACAAATCAACACACACGCCAACAGAAACTAAGGAAAACATGATACACTGTCAATTCTCATTTGATGAAGTTATATTCTAAAAAGTTCCTGTGAATGCTGAATTAGCAGCACTGAACCATTGCTCCTAGGGGCAGAAAAGTTAAGTGACCTGTCTGAGGCCACTCCACTAAAAGGCACTAGCATGGAGCTTCAAACCGCTTGGCCTCAGAGCAGGAGATTTTGCCCTGCACTACACTGCCCCTACTGCCTCCACCTTTGGTCATCTCTATAGAAGCTGAAAGAAGAAAATAAGAGTGTCACCTTGCTCCACTTCAGCTGGGAACATGTGAATCACATAAATCAAAGTTCTCTCCACTTTGCACATGTCTGAAAATGACTCTGAAAGCCTCACAAGTATTGATTTTGAGATTTTACAAATAAATTTAGGTGAGTAGGCGAATCCTCAAATATGAAATCCATGAATAATGAAGATCAACTATAATATTGAAGGTCAAGCTGCACTGAAATAATGGAAAATATCAGGAAATAATCAAAGAATAAATAACAAATAATTAAGAGATTTAAGAACATTAAATTTATCATAAAACAAATAGGAAATGCATTATGAAGAATATCAAATAGTGTATTGGAAAGTAAAGAAAGGAGAACAGAAAGTGTACTGAAACATTACCAGACAATGACAGTGGACTCCTGTAAAATATTAGGCAAAAGAATATCACTACTATTGAGCAGCTATGGTACTGTGTCCACAATTTATTGCGGATGAATTAATAGCCTACATTAATGAGGCTATTAAGAGTTGGTGTCACAAATAAACCTCAAATGCTAGTTGTTTAAATGGATACAAGTCTCATTAACATAACAGTTCAAAGGAGGTGTTCTGCTTGATGGGTGGATTTCCTTTTTACAAGAATTCAGACTTGGGCCTTTCCATCTAGTGGTACTACCATTCCTTAGGACCTTGTGGTCCTCTCTATCCCAGTGGCTGAAGAGGAAAAGAGATTTCAAAGAGCACATCTACGTCCTAAAACCTATGGTCAGGAATTATATTTGGGACTTGTGCTCACATTCCACTAGTAAGAACCAGCTCATGATCACCTGTAAATTTGAGAGAGTTGATAAATGAATCGCTAGTCAGGGCAGCCACTTCCCAATACCAGCATGATGACATGGAAAAGGAAGTCTCAATTTTGAATTTAACATTGACATTAAAATAGACATGAAAATATTATCTAAATAAGTCCATAGTTAAATATCCTTAACAACATTTTAATTTTTTCTTCTGGTCCAGAATCCCGATCCGGAATCAATCATAGTCTATAGCCATGCCACTCTGAACGTGCCCAATCTCGACTGATTTCAGAAGCTAAGCAGGGTCGGGCCTGATTAGTACTTGGATGGGAGAGAACCTGGTAATACCAGGTGCTGTAGGCATTTACATAAAATGCATAACGGAATCAATCATAGTCATCATATTCTTATAATAACATTTTAATGTAGAAGTCATCAGTTTGTCTCTATCAGATTTTCTCTCAAAACAGAGAGATTAACATTTTGTCTTCTAGATGCAAATTAGCCAAACAGGATAATTTGGATGGAAAAACGCAAACAATTAAGAAACATCAGTTCCCTATATAAATAGAAGTATATCAAAATGCCTCCATTTTATTTAATAATTATTGCTAGGCGAATGAATTCATTAATACATGAACCAGTTAGTGACTGAATAGGTATGTGGGTAAGTAATTTCAACTTGTGGATACTGAAGGTCATCAACTATTATTCACAGAATAGAGAATAGAAGATTAATGTCTACAGCTTGGTGATAAGAAAACTTGCAGATATGCAGGTTGCACAATTTCATGCTGACTGAAATAGAGCAAAGAAAGGCAGTAGACTGCAGAGATCTCAATTAGTTGAAAACAAGTAACTCCAAAGAAAATCCGTGCCACAGCAACCATTTCAGACTAAATTGGTTGTTATCTTTACAAAGCAACCCTCCTGGTGCCATTTATTTATGTGTTTCCTATTTCGCTGAGCACAATTTTCAATGTTATATCACTTTTTAAGGCATCATTTTTTGCTAAACAGTAATCAGTACTTCCTCCAATCTTATGTCATAACAGCCCCATACCTAGCACCCACAGTGCAAAGTGCTCTCGATGATATCTACTACTCCATTTCTATAACTCATCATACCAATAAACTGTCACAAGACATTAGCCTAATTAATATTAAGGTCCTCCAAACCCCATATCATAAAACAAAGCCTACCATAAAAACTCACAATTTAAAAGGGAAGATGAAATTCAAAATACTGCAAAGTTCTATCTATTCAGAAACTGGGCAGGCGTCAAAACAGCCAAGGTTTTCCAAGAAGATAATATTGGTGCCCATATTCATGAACACAAAAGCGGCAATGAAGGGAATCTCGTTTATCAAGGAAAGACATACAGCTCAGATATAAATGACAAAGGGTAGCAACATTAACCAAAAAATGAAGATGAGGGTAAAGCGAACATTTTCTGTTCTTCATTCTCCAAGCTGAGGACTGACTCTGACCATTTCAATCAACACACGAGTTAGAGAAAGAGTGATGATATTCCACCCCCAGAATTTAAGAGGTAACATCAATACTTACCAATGGACAGAAAGTTACCTCATTCTCTGAATATCTGAAATTGCATCACCTCATTGCACAAGAACATGTGCTAGTATAGGAGCGTTTGTACAAATACAAAGCTTGTTTTTATTATACGTATTTTGAAGTTAGCATTTCTTAATATTAAATTCTAGACGAAATTTAGAGAAAGCTGTCTCCTACTTCTCCTAGATGTATAATTTCTCCATAAATATCAACTACTGTTGTTTTAATCACTAATAGAAAATCAAAACTAATTCTACTGTTGATTTTCAAAGGATGAAAAAGTATTCTGATAACTGCCAGGCATCTTCTTTAGAACATGTCCTGTAAATTAAAAAAGAAAAAAAAAATCTAGATTCCTGTTTGTTTGTTTTACTCAGCAAATTTTCATACACAATATCTTCATCCTCTTCCAGCAACATATATTGCACATACCTATAAGCACATGCGCACACACACACACACTCATGCATGTACACCATGGGCAGGGCCTTGCCTCCTTGAATAGCTCAATGCCACAATAAATACCAAGTTTATTCATGAGTGATTACAAATACAGAATTCCAAGATCTGAGTGAACTATGAAAAAACTATGAAAGCTTCTGCTAGGGATGTAGCTACTGGTATTATTAATAAAATTTGCACAGAAATAGATATTTTCAGAAATGAGCCATCAATTTTACACACTAACTTAATCATTATATATAGTATAACTAATACTTTTCATAAAATATTATAAGATATTTTAATTTGTTCATAAATTTACTATTACTTATATCATAATTTGTACCATCTTTAGAGGACTATCTGGTTTCATACAATATTTCCTAATTTCTATCAAAATCCTTAAAGCTGAAATTTTATGGTGAAAACTGAAAAAAAAACAGTAGTATGTTCTGTTGATTTAAATATCTCTTCAATCAAGACTATGTCTTGGGACCTGGCAAAACGGCTCTCAAAAAGAAGAGTGGCGAGAAGAAGAAGGGCCGTACTGTCGTCAATGAGGTAGTGACCGCAGAGTGCAGAGCAGAGTGCACTGGGAACATTCACCAGCAGGTCCCTGGAGTGGGTTTCACGGAGCTGCCCATTAGACACTAAAAGGGATCAGAGATTTGCTATGAAGGAAATGGGAACCTCAGATGGGCACGCTGGCCCCAGACTCAACAAAGCTGTCTGGGCCAAAGGAATAAGAAATGTCCTGCACCGTGCCCATGTGCATTTGTCAGAAAACATAGTGAGCATGATGCTTCACCCAATAAGCTCTATATGTTGGTTCCCTACATATCTGTCACCACCTTCAAAAGTCTATAAACAGTTAATGTGGTTGAGAACTAACTGCTGATTGTCAAACAAAAATAAAACTGCAAAAAATAAAAGACTATAGCTTGACCTAATTAGAAATTAGTCTAAAAATTAGTATGTTTATTATTTGTCTGTGAATCTTCTTCGTAGTCATATTCATTTTTATTTTCTTACTGATTCCATTAATATTTTATTGGGATATATCGCTTTTGTAATGTATTTTACATTGTTGTTTACCATTTAGAAATATTAACGTTTTTAATTCTTTTTTAGCCAATCTTAGATCAGTTTGAGATTTTATGCTACTATTATTAATAATAAGCTACAATTCTATTACATATCTTAGGCCAGCAGAAATTCAAAATTAATTTAGTGTCTGCCCCTGAACATCATCACTCATTCTTTATAGCTTATAGTTACTAGTCCTAATATGTGTCTGAGAGTGGTTGTTAAATCAAGTTTAATATGCACTTCATCAAGATGTAGCATTCTTGGAGCACATAAAAAATGTATGTAAAATCTGAATTGTTTCAAATAATGCCACTGCTGTAGACATAGTTGAAGCTGCATTTCCTAGTAATAAATTCACACTGTGCATCACAATTGGAACAAAGAACATATCTGAAATGGGCTAAAAATCTGGCTTGTACACATTTTTCTTTATCAACATATTAGTGCTATTTTCACAAAGGTGTCTAGTAATTTTTTAAACTAACACATGGAATTGAAAGTTGTTCTATTAGTGATTCACTTAAGCCAAGCTATACTTATTATAGAACAATAAAAACAGTCGTTAATTCCAACTTCTTTGTTTTCTGTATTTCACATATATATATATTAAATTTAATTGTTCAACATAACTTTTGTCACTGACACAAACTGAACTGAATGATATTCACTTTGATCATCTCATTTTATGTTCTTTTCTCATTTTTCAACCAATAATTAATAATCTCACTTAATTCTTTATCCGTTTCATTGTTTTTAACTTTCTTATATGTTCAGACTATCAAAATGAACAAGATTTGGAGAAGGAAAGCGTTTTCTTTATAACTGATATATGGTAGGGGAGCCAGCCAGCAAAGAAATTAATTTCAAAGATTCAGCAGAGAAGAAATCATCCAGGAGCTTGGTGGTTGAAGCCACTCTGAGGACAAGTAGCGGAGGTTCTTGAAAGAGAATCCACAGAGTTTCAAGCATTCTGGCAGGGAAGTTTTCACTAGAACATGATACACGTTGCCATGATTATGAACGAAAGGGCGCTTGCATTTTCTTGAGAAAAGTTCTGATAGTTATTTCTCAGTAGCTCTGTTTTAAGTCATGAGCATATAGACTTTTCCAGTTGGGGCAAATGGGGCCGGGGGAAGGGGAATGTTATGATAAAAGAAGGACTCGAGATAGTTCAGAAATATACACTTTTTTAGGATATGAATTCCAATATGATGAGAAACAAGAAAAGAGATGCTTGGCTAACCATCCCTGGAAAATTATACTTAGTCACACAAAACTCTATTGCATTTATAAGAAGATTCATTCATGAGAAAAAAAAATATTCGCAGAAAATATTTAAGGGGTTAATTCATTATTTTTTCTCTCAAATAAGTGCTCTTCTATTCAACAGGTTTTTCCACACTTCTAAGCAATTGTCTGTTGCAAAAGTCAGCAGCACAAACCACCAGATGTCCCTGCCTTGACATCATGATCGTTTGTTGAAAACGGGGCAGATGTGGGGAAGCTTTTCACTAAGGCTCAAATGGTGAGAGTCACAAGATTGAATGTGTAGTGCTACGGATCTGGCTGTGCCAGCACCAAATATTGGGTTCCAAGTGATAAAAGTGCCCATGTTTTCCTTAATACACTTGTTTGTGTGTGTGTGTGTGTGTGTAATTGTGAGATACACAGCCCTTAAGTAGGGAGTCTAGGTTTGAGGATCTTCTAGTTACACATTTTTTTCAAACATACCATTAATGGTTAAGATAAAGTCAGTCAATCATAGTAAAAAAAATAAAATTAGATATAGCCTATGATAAGGTCAAGATTGTAAACAGCTTTTCCCTCTTAATAAAATTTGTTTGTAACTCTTATAGAATATATTTTAAACTAGCCAGCCAGTTACTTTGTGTGCCATGTGGTTAAACAAGAGAGTAAAAGCTTACTGCCATCAAAATAAATATCCCTGACTGGCACTACTTCAGTAATTTACCTAGCCTAAGGTCATTCTAAAGCAGTTTAAATGCATCATTAATTCACAATCCTCTAAAATACTAAAATACTTAAATAAATTACAATGGAGTAGGATGAGCCTGAAGAGAGGAAAAAAACTGTCAAGATTATGATACATTTAAATGAAGCCAAAAAAGTCTCTAAGACTCATGAATAAATTATTGCTAAAATGAAAGGCATAATAAGGAGCCTAAAGGACATGATACATCCAGTTTTATTTGGTCTAGAAAGATTAAGAAAATGAATCTTGGATTTCACCTTTCTGCTAGTGAATGAAAATTCACTAAGTTTTAAACTTGGTAATTCAAAATTTTCATGTTCATTTTTATTACATCCTTTTTCTCATTGTAATCTTTTTATTCCTTTGCTGTCTTTTTATTTTAGCAATCTGTAATAAACATCAATCATTCCTGTGTGAGTGTGCATGTGTGTGCACACGTGTGTGTGTGTTTTGGAAATGGGGGACATGAGTGGGATTAACATGATCAAAATGGACATACATGTAGAAATTTAAAAGGAGACAGTAAATTGGAGATATAAACTGATGAAATATAATTTAGGTCATTGAGGACTTTATTTTTCCTTAAATAAGTAGATACCCTTGAAATATCTTATAACATCTTGCCTGTCAGATAAGTTCCTGACCAAACAGTAAGGCAGTTTAAAAAAGAAAAACAAAAATTGTAGAATCATAGGCAAATTTCTGAACAAGCTAAAAAAACTTATTAAGGTATGGATTCTGAGGAAGCCAATTTTAACAGGACTAGAAACATGCAGTACTGAAAGCTCTTCTTTTATTTATTCCTTATTTGATAATGTCATAACTGGTGGCTTGTTCCTTTGTTACATGTGTCTCCTCCACACATTCCCAAATCTTCAAGCCTTCCTATTAACTATGTTATCTGAACTACATGAAAAAAAAAAAATTCCGTACTTTTATTTCTTAAGTCGAAGGTTCATCACTTACATGGGAGGTTGTGGCCTAGGCTTCTAAAGGCCACAATACTTGATATAGAGCAGGGAGACCCAAGCCTGAGAAAAAGTATGGCTTTAGGTGGCAGAGTGTGGATCCTGGAGTACTGATGCAGCTCCACCCAGAACAGCAGTTAAACACACAAATGCAGAAGGTGAGATGGTGGTTGCCAGGGGCCAGGGGAAGAGAAGTTAGAGAATTGTTATTCAACTGGTATAGAATTTGTTTTGCAAAATGATCTGCTGTACAATATAGTGCCGATAGTTAACAATGCTTCATCATGCACTTAAAACATTTAAGAAGATAGGTCTCACGATAAGTGTTCTTACAATAATGATGATAATGATGATGATAATAGTAATAATAATAATAACAATAATAATTAATAATAATAATAAAGCAACTACAGTTTCTTTACTCTTGTCTCCTAGCATATTCCTTACTGTTAACCACCAAATTCTGGGGTTCCCTGTAAAAACCAGGGATCAAGGACATGTGTCCATTCTATGTGCATTTCATGTTTATCCTTTATAATGACAATCTTCCAAACTGGACCACTATTTCGTTGCCTAGCCTAACTCATTTATACCTTATGAAGTTGGAAAAAATATGCACAAAAGAAAGCCCCACCTATAACTAGTGTTGAAAACTCATGTTTTGAACATATATTCAAAAGTACATATATTCATGTGATTTTGCCTCAAGATAAGACAGTATATTTATTTAACTCAATAGCCATTTATTCAATATCTATGATATATATGACACTGGGGGGAAGAGAAGAAGGAAAAAGGGAAAAACAACAACAATATGTTTATTGTTAAATGCCTTTATAGCTTATTTAGCAGAAAGAATATTGAACTAAAGATAAGAACAATACATTTGATTCTTGTTAAACCACAATAAAAACAAAGACATGATAAAAGAGTGAAGAGATAAACTATACAAAAAACTCCTTTTAAGAAAGTTATACCAAAAAAAAAAAAAAAAAAAGTTAAACCAAATTAGCCCAGCATTTATCTTGGAATTTCAAAGAGAAAAAAAAATGTTTTCTTAATTTCTGATTAATTTCTCAGGAATGATTTGATGGGAGAGTTGGGTAAACATTTCTAAATGAAAAATGTAGTACATAATTACTAATATCCTCATGGACATTTTTTCCATTATATTATTTTGAAATAAACTTCAGAATAGTTGCAAGTACTTTACAATGGTATATTTTTTTCCTGAACCATTTGATAATAAGTTTTGGGCATGATGTCCCATCGCCTTGAATATTGACATTCTCTTTATAATCACTACACAACTATCAAAATCATGACACTAATACTGATTCATTATCATCATTTAAACTTCATACCCCATTAAATTTCACCAACTGTCCTCAAAAATATCCTTTATAGATAAGTGATCTAGTCTCAAAACCATGCATTGCATTTAGCTGCCATGTTTCTTTACCTCTTTCAGTCTGAATTATACTTTCCTTGATTTTTATGATGTTGACTCTTCTGAAGGTCATAGACCAGTTATCTCATTTGTCAATTTGGATTTCTCTGATGTTAATATGATTCAGGTTATGCTTCTTTGGCAGGAATATCAAAAATATATTCTTTTTATATCTGTATTACAAAACATGAGTTCTCATTGCTATCTCCAATTCTAACCTAACATCTCAGGATTCATTCTAGTTTTTTCCCCTTTGCCATATGACTTCTTTAACTTAGCTTCTTAGCTTCTCTTTTTCTTAATAGATTTACTTATTTGATTTTTTCACTTTTATTTTAAAAATCTTTCATCATATCCCCTACTCAACACTCCTGTGAAAATGCTTCCATCACCTCACCAAGGCCCTGACACGCCAAGCCAGGTGGTCCTGAGCACAGATGTCCCCCTCCCTTGCTTGGGCTCTGACATCCTGGCAGAAGTGGGTACACTGATGCCATCCTACGGGAGCTACAACGGCCTGTACTGGGCCACCCCGCAACCTGGGAGGACGCCTCCTTCATGCTGCTTGGAATCTAACACCCTGTGCCTAACTGCAGGCGTGGGCATCCTCCTCACCCTGGTAAGGCTCTAAAGTCCCATTGTGCTCACCACTGCTCTCCTCTACCTCGATGTGGGTGCCTACCATATCAGGCCCTGCCAATGCCTCTAGGCCCAAATTCTTTGGGAAGGGAAAGAGGAAAGGAAGGAGGGGAGAGCTTATTAGGATTTTAAATAAATTATGAGGATGTTCTATTTTTGTTCTTTTTTATTATTATAGTTTAATCTTTTTTTATTATAGTTTAATCTCAGTAAATTCTAAGGGTATGGAATTATATATTATATACTCAGATTCCCAGAGTGATGTGATCTAAGTGTATCCCTTCCTGGTTGTGGAGGAAAAAAAAAACAGAAAACAAAAAACGGCTTTTGTTCTCTGTGCCTGGAATGTAGCTTCTAAACTTATGAACTTTCTCAAGTGATAGAAGTGTCTTTGTTATTCATGGTGAGTCCTGATAGTTCATGTTAACTAGGTGACTCACGGACCCCTTAGTTTCAACTAAGGAGATGACTCAGGATGGATACTGATCATACCAGGGAAAACAACCATGTGATTTAAGGCTTTGAGACACATGCCATTAGCTTGACATTTTGGGGAGGGAGTGGGGCTAGAAATTGAGTTCAACCTCAAGATCTTGGCCTGGTGGCCAATGATTCAGTCAATCATTTCTACGTAATGAAAACTCAATGAAACCTCTGGACACCAAGCTTGGGTGAGCCTCCTTGGTTCATAATATTCTGCCCACTGATGGGTCGGCAGGACAATGTGTCCTGAATCCATGAGAAGAAGCCAACAGAAGCATATTTTAGGAACCCTCCCAGAGCCCACACTACGTGACCCTCCTTTGGCTAGTTCTGATTTGTGTACTTTTGCTATAATAAAACTGTAATCATAACTCTTTCCTGAGTTCCTTGAGACATTCTTATAAATTATCAAAACTTAGGGGATAGCAGGAACCCCTGAACTTCTAATTAGCTGGCTTGAAATGAGGTAGCCTAGGGACCACTGACTTTGCAGCTGCAGGTATAGGAAGAGCAGGTTTGTGGTAGACTGTGGCCTTAATTTGTGAAGTTTGGCCGATGTCTGGGTAGTTGGTGTGAGAAATCATTTCACTGGTGGTGTGAATAAACTTTATAGGATTCAATGAATATGCAGTTTTTTTCCCCTCAGAATATGATTATCTTAGAAGAGCTATCTAAGTAGATCATTTCAAAACAGCAGATTAACAAAAAATTTTAAACATAAAGAACAATTGCTGCACTGATATATTCACGTCTCAAATGAATACATATATATGTAGATTAGACCAGTGGTCCTCAACTTTTTTGGCAGCAAGAACCGGTGCTCCTCTGAGAATCTAATGCTTGATGATCTGAGGTGGAGCTGAGGCGGTGATGCTAGTGTTGGGGAGTGGCTGCAAATACAGATGAAGCTTCCCTCACTGGCCTGCCGCTCACCTCCTGCTATGCAGCCCAGTTTCTAACAGGCCATGAACCTGTACTGGTCCACGGCCAGGGGATTGGGGACCGCTGGACTAGACTACAGTAGGTTGTGAAGTCCATGGGGATTCATTAACTATGCATGTCTTTCTGTTCAAATTTCTTAACATTGCCTTGTTTATTTAGCAATTGGCTTTACAGATTACAGAGATGTAAAATAAACCTATGACTTCTTACAAACTTCACTGAAAGCCATTTTGGAATTAATATGGTTTGCAAGTGTTTTTCAGGAACAGAGCCCAGTACAGGTTTGGGGACTGCCTGTATATGACATACGGAGTTGCCTGATAGCTCTAAGGCAATAATTCTCAACCCTGAGTGCAACTTAGAATGACCTTGGGAGTTAGAAAAGTGCCACTGACAACATCCTACTCCTAGATATTCTAAACTGATCGATCCAAGTGAGGCCCTGGATATTGCTGTTCTTTAAAAGGTTCTCTAGGTGATTGTGACGTACTCACAGAATTGAGAGGCATTGCTGTACAGAAGAATACTTTCTATAATTTGTATTTGATAATTATTATAATAGCAAGATTATCTTTGTTAGGGCTCATGTACCATCATAGCCTATCTGCTGACTAGCGATTAAATGCTAAATCCATTATTTTGTAGGCACCAGATTAATTCTTTAAGTATATGAATAATCTGGAGGGGCCAGAAAAGAATCAGAAAAGTGATAAGAACTAGGCAGTCAGACCTGTAAAAGGATATAAAGGTCCAGGATAATATAGATCTAATAAAGGGATGAATAGGACAAAATGGAAGGATAATGAGTTAATAATCTGAAAACTATAAAAAATGTTTTTTTATGAATTCCATCAAAATTAGAAACCTTTTATACTGTAAGGAAGTAATTATGACACAATTATCCTAGGTTTGCATTTCAATTTAACTTCTCTGTGGACTATTAATATCTTTTATACAGAATTTTCATTTAATACTGGACTATTTGCTTTTATTACAGAATAACAAGTCCTATGTATGTTCCAGTAGATGCATTACATTGACACTATCATTTAAGTTGAAGGTAAAATTTACATGAATCTAAATTTTATTCAATGGCTAAAAGAATAATCTATATTATAAGGGAGATTCTTTATTACTAGATAAATACACATGCACACATAGATACATATATAAATCATAGCATTTTGGTTAAATATTAAAAAATTATAAGAGATCTTTGGAACCTCATAACTCTATAATATTAAAGTGTTTTTATGGAAGTATATAGTATAATTTCTAAAGTTTGCTTTTTATTCTTGGAGAAACATAAGTAGAAAACTATGGAAAAATAAAAACTGTGCTTATGACCTTATAAACCCTTTCAAATTTACTCCTACTCTCTAAGTAATGTGTTTGTCAATCTTTTCTTTCCCTCAAAATCTGAACACAGAAGAAAGATGCTAAGAGGAACGTGCAAAAATGTTCTTTAAGTAGTAAATCTAGGTGGTATCAATAAGTGGTAAAACTAGGTGTTGCCTTTAGTTCTGAAGACTCTTATTCTCTTTGTTAACTATGATATGAATATTGCAGCTGGTAGCTAAAGGTCTTCTCTACAAGGTTCTTTAATTGAAATAAGTCTACTGCCACACTCTGCTGGAAAAATCAAAACAAACAAACAACAAAGCAGTCCTTCCCCCAGGCTCATCGATTTCCTCTGTAGACAACAGATCTAAATTCTTTATCTAAACACATCCCTCTTATGCCTCTTGTCCTCACCCTCTCTTGCCTGTGTCAATAACAGAGGAGATACTTTCCATGATTTTCTAGGGACCCATCTTTAAAGGGTACATCAGCATCTTCCCAGCACTAGTATTTCCTCCTTCTTCCTAAAAATCTATTAAACATCGCATATTGTAAATGTGTGTAATCTAAAATCTATTAATCACTACTTATGTGCTCTCAATAAGTGGAATGTAAACGAAAACCCTATATATCTTAATTATGTTTTTTTTTTTCTACAAAGGAAGGACTTTGGAGAGTTTACCAGGTCAGTATCCTAAATTTACCAAGGCAATTGATCTCAGATTCCAGTGTGACATTTCCAAAGAACACAAGTACTAGCAACACACAGTCACCACTTAACAGTGCAACTAGAAGGAAAACTTCATTAGCCCAGGAAAATTAAAACTTGAATTAAGCCCAGGATTGAATGAGAACTCATTGTGGGGTTTTGGCAAATAATTGTTTAATTTCCTCACCTTATTTATGAAAAAGTTACAGACAAGATTATTTTATCCCTCTTGAAATGACAATCAACCCTATTTGGCAGGTGGAAAAACAATATTTGGTTTAAAATACTTATACTCAGAATCATAGAATTCTCTGGTATATGAACATTAACTTTTTGTACTATAGAACCTGCTTACAAACTAGTTCCAAGTGTTACCCTAAAGTCAGAAAATATGAAGACGTGTCTGAAAAAAAAAGAGGTAATTTAACATACATTTAATATACCACAAAAAAAGATAACAATATGGAGATTCCTCAAAAAAACTAAAAATACATATAATATTTATATTATATTATATGTAAAAATACATATAATATAATATAAAAATACATATAATATAATATTACCCAGCAATTCTACTTCAAGGTATTTATCCAAAGAAAATGAGAACACTAATTAGAAAAGATACATGCACCCCTATGTTCACTGTAGGATTATTTACAATAGCTAAGATTTGGAAGCAACCTAGGCGTACAACAATAGATGAATGAATAAGGATGTTACATACACACACACACACCCATACCCACACATATGTATTTAATGGAATATTACACAGCAATAAAAATAATAAAATTTTGCCATTTGCAACAACATGGATGGATCTAGAAGGTATTATGCTAAGTGAAATAAGTCAGACAGAAAGACAAATACAACATTGTTTCACATGTGTGAAATCTAAAACAAAACAAAACAAATGAATAAACAAAACAAAAACAGAATCATAGAAACAGAAATTAAAGGAATCTTTATCAGAAAGGAGGGAGTGGAGGATGGGTGAAAAGGGGAAGGGGAATATAGTCAATAATACTACAATAAGTTTGCATGATGACAGAGGATTACTAGAATTTGTGGGGTGATCTCATTGTAAGGTATAAAAATGTTGAATCACTATATTGTTCACCTGAAACTAACATAACCAATATAATATTATATACCAACTATATTTAAATTAAAAAAAAATGTTGCATATTTTGCTCAGCATTTTCAAATAGTTGAAATAATTTGCCAAAGCAGTGTGTTTTTAGAAAGTAAAGATCAGTATGGGATAAAGAAACATAGTTTATTTGACAGAGAAAATAAATAAATATATAAACATGTTCTAAAATATTTCATTTAATTGAATATATTTCTTTTCTATACTAGACCTTATGTTTACTCAAAAGGTCAAAGTCTGTTCTAATATAAATCCATACATCAAGGCTACTTTAACAACAGAGAAATCTGATGTTACATCAGAACTTAAAAAGTACTATTAAGCAAACAATAGAGGTGAAGATGAAAAATACAACTTCTCCTTACCATTGTATATAATTTACTAAAGTTATATAACATTCAAAGTATGGTGACATACTTAAAACAAAAAAACTGCAAAGTGAAAAATATGAAGAAACCACTATGGGAACAATTTTGAGTTCAGTTCCAGACCACTCGAATAAAACAAATATTGCAAAGAATCGAGTAGCACATTTTTTTTTTTGGTTTATCAGTGCATATAAAAATTACATTTACATTATATTGTAGACTATTAAGTGTGAAATAGCATTATGTTTAAAAAGTGTACAAACTTTAAGGAAAAAAAAAAACCTTATTGCTAAAAAATGTTCAACATTGTCTGAGCCTTCAGCAAGTCATAATCTTTTTCCTGGTCGGGGAGGGGTCTTGCCTCATTGTTGATAGCTGTTGATTGATCAGGGTGGTGGTTATTAAAGGTTGGGGTGGCTATGACAGTTTCTTAAAATAAGGCAATGAAGTCTGATGCACTGACTGACTTTCCTTCTCATGAATGATTTCACTGTAGCACACAATGCTGTTTGACAGCATTTTTCCACAGATGAACTTCTTTCAAAACTGGAGTCAATCTTCTCAAACACTGCCACTATTTTCCCAACTAAGTTTATATAGTATTCTAAACCCTTTGTTGTCTTTTCAACAATCTTCACAGGATCTTCACCAAAAATAAATTCCATCTTAAGAAACTACTTTCTTTGCTCATCCATAAGAAGTGACTCATCCAGTCGTTTAATCATGAGATTACAGCAATTAAATCACATCTTCAGGCTCCACTTCTAATTCTAGTTCTCTTGCTATTTCTACCAAATCTATAGTTACTTCCTCCACTGAAGAACTGAATCCCTCTAAGTTATCCATGAGAGCTGAAATCAACTTCCAAACTCTTGTTAATGTTGGTATTTTGACCTCTTTCCAGGAATCACACATGTTCTCAATAGCATCTGGAATGGTGAATCTCTTCCAGAAGGTTTACAATTTACTTTGCCCAGATCCATCAGAGGAATCAGGATCTATGGCAGCAATAGCTTAATGGAGTATATTTCTTAAATAATAAGACTTAAAAGTCAAGTTACTCCTTGATCCATGGGCTGCAGAATGGATGTTGTGCTAGCGGGCATAAAGACAGCATGAATCTTGTATGTTTCCGTCAGAGCTCTTGGGTGACTGGGTGCATTGTTAACGAACAGTAATATTTTGAAAGGGATCTTTTTTCATGGGCAGCAGGTCTCAAGAGTGGGCTGAAAATATTCATTAAACCATGTTGTAAGCAGCTATACTGTCATCCAGCTTTGGAGTTCCATTTATAGAGCACAGGCAGAGTAGATTTAGCATAGTTCTTAAGGGCCCTAGGATTTGTAGAATGGTAAATGAGCACTGACTTCAACTTAAAGTCACAGCTGCATTAGCCCCTAACAACACAGTCAGCATGTCCTTTAAAGCTTTGATGCCAGGCATTGACTTTTCCTCTTTAGCTATAAAACTCCAAGATGGCATCTTCTTCCAATACAAGGCTGTTTCATCTACATTGAAAATCTGTTGTTTAATGTAGCCATCTTCATTATCTTAGCTAGGTCACATGGATAATTTGCTGCAGTTTCTAAATCAGCACTTGCTCATTAGCATTTGCTGCTTCGCCTTGCACTTTTCAAAAAAACTTTTTAAAATTAAATTTATTGGGGTGACATTGGTTAATAAAATTATATAGGTTTCAAGTGTACAATTCTATAATGCATCATCTCTATATTGCATCGCTTGACCACCAAAGTCAAATCTCATTCCGTCACCATATATTTGCCCCCCTTTACCTGTTTCTACCTCATCCTCTGCCCCTTTATCCTCTGGTAAATGTTGTCTGTGTTTATGAGTTTTTGTTTGTTCGTGTTTGTCGTTTTCAGTTTTATATCCCACACATTAGTGAAATCATATGCTTCTCCACTTTATCTGTCTAACTTATTTCACTTAGTATGATATTCTCAAGATCCATTCATATGGTCACAAATGGCAATATTTCACTTTTTCTTATGGCTGAATATTATTCCATTGTATATATGTACTACATTTTCTTTATCCAATCGTCTATCAAAGGGCATTTTGCCATGTCTTGGCCGTCGTGAATTGTGGTGCAATGAACATTGGGGTCATCTTGCACTTTCATGTTATGGAGATGGCTCCTTTCCTTAAACCTCAATCACCAACCTCTGATAGCTGCAAACTTTTCTTCTGTAGCTTCTTCACCACCTCCCTGCCCCTTCCCCTAGCCTTCATAGAGCTGAAGAGAGCTAGGGCCTTGCTCTGGATTAGGCTGGTTTGATCTCCTATCCGGATCACTAAAACGTTCTCCCTATCAGCAATAAAGTAGTTTTGCTTTTTTTATCATCCATGTGTTCACTGGAATAGCATTTTTAATTTTCTTCAAGAACTGTTCCTTTGCATTCACAACCTGGCTATTTAGAGCAAGGGGCTAGTTTTCAGCCTATCTTGGCTTTCAACATAACTTTCTCACTAAACTTAATCATTTCTAATTTTTCACTTAAAGTGAGAGACATGCACCTCTCCTTTTCACTTGAAATATTAGGGCTATTGCAGGGTTATTAATTGATATAATTTCAATGCTGTTCTGTCTCAGAGAATAGGGAGGCCCAAAGAGATGGGGAGAAACTGGGAAATGGCCAGTCGGTGGAGCAATCAGAACACACACATTTATCAACTAACTTTACCACCTTACTTAGGCGTGGCTCATGGCTCTCCAAAACAATTATAATAGTAACATTGAAGATCACTGAGCACAGATAACCATAACAAATACAATAATGAAAAAGTTTGAAATATTGTGATATTTCCCAAAATGTGACACAAAGTCATGAACTTGAAAAATACTGTCGGAAAAATGGCATCCATAGACTCCTCAATACAGAGTTACCAAAAACCTTCAATTTGTAAAAGACATGATGTCTGTGAAGCACAATAAAGCTAAGGGCAACAATATGAGGTATGAATGTATTAGAAAAAAAAGTGACCACAATTTCCGAATAGTTAAGATTATAGTAGTTTATGGCAGAGTAAATTTTTTTTCCAATTCTATTTTGTTCTTTATAATAGCAGTTTCAACAAACCCTGGCTAAATATAATGCATATTTAACGAATTAATTAAAATTGGAATAAGGTATTCTTTGAAAACTCTAAGATTTCATTCATAGATAACATTTATAATTAGCAATACATATTTTTAATAAATGGAACATAAATTTATAAAAAAATTCAGTCACCAGTCAATAGCAACTCAGTGTACATCCACTGTACACTGTAATAAAGAATTTATTCTGTACTGCACATTCATACATAAAGGAACGCTGTTTTTAATATTACACCCTAGATTTCGTATACCGTGTTGTGCGATCACCTACTCCTAATACTGAATAGTATGTCACACTATTCAGGCTATATGAAATAGGCTTTAACGGGGAATCATCTGTCAGATTTGGAGTGTCTCATTGTATTTTATATTGATTAAAGTTAGCATTTAGGGCAATCTTAAACATTGGAAAGTATCCCCAAACCTGTAACTTAAGGAATATGTACTGAAATGATGATGTGATCGTAGACATTTTTCTTTGGTAATGGTAAGACTTGGAAACTTACTGCACGTTTATGTTTGTCTAGGAATACATATATATCAGTCTCAAATATTCACCACCAGCTGGTGGAGAGATCAATTTACCGTTTATGCTTTAATTTTACGACTCTTTCACCTGGGCCCTGATAAAAAAGAATAAAATCATCCTTATTCACTATCGATGATGTTTCTGATAGTCATAGGTCAGTATTTTATATTTACTCAAACATAATAAACCAAGGAACAAAATGGCATTTGCTAAAATGAGAAATAAAATATTATTCAATATGTCTTAGCAATGCACTCATATGTCTATCCTGACAAGAAAAAATTTCATATATATGTGAAAATACATACGTATATGTACGTATATTCATATATACACAATGCCACACATGTTGGAAGAAAAATACTAACTAAAACCAGGCATGAGTAAGAAAATAAAAAGTAGATATGGAAAATATAAGAAATTAAATGAATTGATTTATAAGTATAAATTTACGGGATTATTCTACTCGATTTAAAAACTGAGTTGCAAAAACTAATAAAAAGAATGAGAAGACTCTAACAAACATATACAAACTACTATTTTACATTTAAAAAAGGGGAAATATCTGATTGCTGTACTTGGATTAAAATATATTAAAAATAAATTCATTAAAAAAAGATTTCCTCAGAGTCACTACATTGCATCAATAAAATAAAAATAAAAATCTATTTCATGTGAAAATACCACAGAAAATTAGTGTATACATATATATGTGTATCTATATATATATGATAGAGATCTGATAAATCAGAGTAAATACATTAAAATAAGATCACTGACAAAGATGAAATGTGTCTTAAATATTTAGAAATATGTAACTGAAGATATTTAAAGAAATGGTGTAAAATCATATAGTGTAAATAGGAAAAATACCTTTAGTGTTCAAGTCAGAAAACTTGCTTAAAAATGTATGCAAATAGTTTCTCATAATGATTAAGACATCATCCATGGACGCATTTTTGTTAGGTGACAGCACCTCTAAAGCTGTATTTTAGAACCTAAATATTATGACAAAAGTGCAGTAGCATGTATTATTTTTGTTCATTTATAGAACATTTTACAATGGCATAATAATAGATGCCATCGTACTGATAATACTAAGGGGAAAGACTTGATTTAAGCAATTCCCTCTACTATTTCTGCATATATTTTAAAAGCTGAATACAGCCAATAAACTTTCTTTTATCAAACATCATGTTAATACACTATTTAGATGAACACAAAAGCAACTGAAATGAAAGGAGGTCAAAATTAGGTGACTAGTAGACACAAAGGTCAGAATGAAAAGTTAATACTCCAAAGCTGGCCGTAGTATAGTAAAACAAGAGGAAATAAAATTCATGTGCTTGAATTACTTTAGCATTATGAAGAATGTGGAATCATCTCATCAAACACAATGCTATTTAATTATCAGAAGGGTAAGACATCTTCCCCCAAGACACTGAATTAAACATGCCTCTAACCACATAAAGTTTGCATATCTTTTCTAGCTCTTATAATTTTTTCCTAATCTCTTTTCATAAGTTTTACCCTTGAATTTTCTCCCTTTTTCTCCCCTCTTCAAAATCCCTGCTATATAACTATAATTTGTGTACAATTAAAATGAACACAGGTAAATCAAGGTAGACTTTTTCAAAGGGAGAGATGTTCAAAAAAGGACCTGTGCTAGAGAATCAGACTAACAGAAGTCTTAAGGTCGGAAGCATTCAAATTAAACCTCTTAAAATATATCAACCTATACTTTCAAAATGACTTATTTTGTGAATTGTTCTGGTTAGTGCTCCCTTGTAGGTTGTATTAACTCAACTACAAACTTTTTTTTTATGTAAATTGTAAGGTTTTGAAAATAAGCCTCATCTAAATCAACACAGTAACTACTTAAACATGGGCACATACTGTGCCTAGATATTATACTAGTGAAAGTTACACCAAAGGTGTTGCCAACATTAGAGAAAGAGTAGATTCAAAGATCACATGTTGTTCCTTATCTTATTGGCTTATTTGAAAATAACTATCTTCTTTTTGTTAAAGTTACTGAGGTCATACTTGTCTTCTAGAGCGTACTTGGATGGCTACATGTTTGACGAAATCTCACTGTGATTTTCAGCATCAGAATCAGTCAAGTCTTGCCTAATAGCATATCTACTCAGGGCAAGAATGACAGAACCAACAGATATTAATAGAATTTTAATTTACAACTATGATAATAGTTCACCTTTTATGTTAGGAAAACAATAGTTTAGCTATTATGTTTATAGTTGTTAATACCTACATGATACTTAAGTATACATACTGGGTTGTACGTACTGCTATTTTTGTATAGATATAGCACAGCTCAAATAAGTTCAATATATAGAAAACAAATCATATTTATCACTCTTCAGTCTTTCAAGAAACATCTATTGAGTGCCTAATTTGTGGTCAGGTAATGCTAGGCACTGGAATTAAAAAGTGTATAAAGGTAGACATTTCCTAACTGAATTACCTTCCTGGGGCTACCATAATAAATTACCACAAACTAAGTGGCTTAAAACAACAGAATTTATTCTCTCACAGTTCTAGAGGCCAGAAATCCAAAATCAAAGTGATGACCAGGCTGCACTACCTCTGGAGGCTCCAGGGGAGAATCCTTCTTTGCCTCTTCCAGCTTCTGGTGGCCACTGGCATGCCTTGGCTTATGGCCACATTACTCCCATCTCTGCCTCCATCTTCCCACTGCATCTCCTTATTTTGTCTGTGTCTTCTTTCTGTTCATCAAATCTCCCATGTGTGTCTCTTATAAGAACACTTGTCATTGGACTTATGGTCTAGCAGGATAATCCACAATGATCTCTGCATCTCAAGATCTTTGATTACATCTGCAAAGTTCCCTTTTCCAAATAAAGTAACATTCAGAAGTTTGAGGTATTACTCTATGGACATATTTTTTTTTGGAGGGGGGCATCATTTGATCTACTACTAAGTTTAAGGAACTTATTGATCACTAGTAAATAAACTACCTAAACAGGTAGTTAATACACAGATAGGCAAATTCTGCAAAATTTGGAAATACTTAAGTAAGGCACCAAATCCAAACATGGACAATCAGGGCAATTTTCCTAGAGAGAGAGAGCTTGATGGAAAGCAGAAATTATCCAGGCAAAACTGAAGATAAAATATATGCAAATTCCTGAAGGAGAAAGAATATGATATTCTGAGGAACCTAAAAGAAATTCAAAGTGGTTGGAGCTTGGGGAGTTTAGAAAGTGAAGTAGTGAGCAGTCAAGCTCATCAAGAGATGAGCTTAATGATAAAGCCACATTAAAGAATTTGAACTTAAATCTAAAGGTGTGGGAGGCCAATGAATAGATTTACAAATGGCAGTGGGCTGTTCAGTGAAGCGCTTTGAATAATAAACTCTGGTTGCTGTGCGGGTGGACTTAAGAACAAGACTGAAGACAGGAGTATAGAGTTGAGGGTCTCCTGCACACACCCAATGAAGTGTTATTGCTTATCCCAAATAGGCTAGTGGGAAAGGGGGATAAATTCATTTGGATGAATTCAAGAGAGATGTTTTAGAAGAATCGCTAGTGCTTAGCAATCAACTAAATGTGATAGTAAAGATAACAAAGGTACCAATTATAATGAACACCCAGGTAGATGATGGTGTACTTCATTTAGATAAGAGAAGTCAAAGGAGGACAGGTGGAGGGAGTGGAAGGGAAAGAGGAATTTCATTTCCAACATTTAAAAGTTTAAATATCTGTTTCTAGCTTTCAGATTGGTATGTAGATCATAGGCTCAGAGGAAAATTTGGATTAGATATATTGATGTGGGAGTCATCAACTTAATCTGACAGCTGAAACAATGAGGGGCTGGGTGAGATGTCCCCGTGCAGGGTACAGAACAAGAAGTAATTATGCAGACCTCAAAGTATACGATAATTTAAGGAAAAGGACAGAAGTAGGAATCTATAAAGGACACTGGTAAGTGTATTTGTGTCTAGGTGGTAGAAGGGATGCACAGTGGCGATACAAGAATTAAAATGACTTTGCAGTCGGAATCACTCTGTTTTCTTATTTGGCCTTCTTTCCTTTTTTCCCAAAGTTACTTTTTCAAACCTCTTCTCTCCTCAAGTCTCTGAACCCACCACTTCTCTGCAGAGGAACACTGTTTCAGGTAAGAGAGAGAGTTTAGTTAAATTCTATCAAGTAATATGACTAATGAGGACCGCTTTGGGAATGAACTGCCAAAAGATTTCTGATGACACTGGTGAAAGACGTTAAGAGATTAGAGGAGTTGGATTTAGCCCGAGGTTTGAGGTTCGCAGAAGTGGCGAGTCAGGCACTGGATGCATTAAGTATGACTATTAAGAGAAGAAGAGAGATAGGGAAGTAGCTAAAGGACTGTGTGGCACTGAGGGACATTGTTCTTTTGCTTTGCTCTTGGTCCTGAAAACTTTTCTAATAGTGAAGAAACCCGAGCAGTTTTAAATATTGATGTGAAGGATGGATCAGAGTGGAAAAGCCTGAAAATCAATGAATGAATAAAAAAAATGAATATGTAAAATTCCCTAAAAAAAAAAAAAAAAAAAGTTGTGATCCATTGTCTGGATACAAGTTCCATACTTATCCTAAAACTAGGGTTATTTTTCCATAGTGACAGAAGGCAAGTAGAGAACTGGGAAATAAATACAGGTACTTTTTCTGATTTTATAGCCTGAAGTCTTGGCTCTCCTAATACAAAAATTCTATACTCTCAGTGAAGAATAAGACCAGGCTATCTACTGAGCATGATAAGAGAAGTGGTAACAAGGGAGATTTGAAGAGAGAATAGAAAGTTGGGAAAAGCAGCTTTGAAAAACATGGAAGAGAGCTAAATAGAAAAGTAGAATAATTCTTTACTGGTAGTTTTGGCTTCACTGTGCCGGTTTTTTACTTTTAACTTATAAAAGATTGTTCCCTTGAGGTGACAAAACTAAACAATACTTACTTTCTGATTGCATAGTTTAAAATAAGGTGGCAGCTCCCAGAATTACAAACAAAACAGTAGCAACAGACCAACAGCAGGAGCCTTGAGCTAAAAAACATTTCTCATATCATATACATTTCAATTATTGGAAATGCATTTAGGTTCAACAGAACCTTTTTTATAATGCAAAAGACAAGTTTTTAAAGCGTTTCAAGTCTTTCATCCATTCTTAGGGCCAATAACTGATTAAATCAATCCCTCCATGAAATGTTTCTTTAATGAAAATTTCAAAGGGAAAAAGGAGAGAAGGCTCTGAGTAGGAAAAGCAGAGAAGTGGGGCTAAAGTGATAGAGTGGCTTGTATTTCTACCCTTTCTCGATTATTATCCCTTTGGCCTCCCTGATGCTTATTTCTCTCTATATTTCATATACTATTTAGAACTTAACATCTTCACTTCAGAATTCTAAGGATCTTGGAGAAAATATAATTTCCTTCAGTATGTGAAAGACAAGCTGAAAGTTTCTAGAGAAGTTTAAGTGGGGAGGACAATCTCAATATACAGTTGTTAATCTGACACCCTTGTGTCAGGCTATCTAAAAACTGACAAAATTCACTCATCTAGGGAATTAAAGCATATTTATCTTCCCCCACCCCCTAGTTTGATACAATTTTCCATTTCTCTGCCTTTCCAGCCAGTTCTTTGCTTATTAAAGGGATAAGGAGAGAGCGGAAGCACTGGAAGAAGAAGTGGGATAGCTCTTACTTTGTCATCTACTCTTATCTCTCACAGCATCATTCTTGATTTTATCAATTCTCCCTTACTGTCAGAACCAACCAGAATAAAAACATTAAAATCCAAGTCACGCGAAATAAGAAAATAAAATAGTCAACTCTTTTAGATAATCTTCTTTGGAAGTTTAGACTGACTTAATGAAATAATTTATAAGTTATATTTTATCCCTTGAGGGCAAAATATATATTGAGAAATCAATGCCGTGTAGAGAGAACAGCACAGAAAATATAGAGGGAAAGGTCACCATAACAATATAGGTTGCTGGGGGCAGACGCTAGGAAGAACTAAATTCTCTGTTGAAATCTAGTGTGCTTCCGATATGTAGGGGCCCTGGGTTCAAGCTATGAAAACTTTAAAAATTAGTACTACATTATTTTCATATGGGCTACTAAGAATAAACGGTGAAAAAAGAATCATTAAAGGTGCTTCAAACATTTCTGTAACCTTTTAAAAATGCAAAACTTTTTATATAGACACATGATGGGTCTCTGAACGAAATGGTGTAAGAACATAATTCTTCCTTTTATCCAATCTTGATGCTTTAGAATTCTAACAGATAATAAAAGCCAACACATAAAAATTGCTTTCTATGTACAATCTAGTTTTCCAAGCATTTTATGCACATTACCTTATTTAACTATTACATCAGCTGAACCAAGTAGACACTATTTTTATACTCATTTTAGAAATGGGAACTCTAAGGCACAGAGAAGATGAGTAACTTGTCCAATATCAACACAGCAAGTAATAGAACCAGAACTAAAAGCTAGGCAGCCTGGCTCAGTATCCACACCCTCCACTGCCATGCACATTTCCTTTTATAGCTGAGTTAATATACCATTTGGGGGCTGTTATGGTCTAGGATATTTCCAATATAGTTTATTATATGGTAAGTTATACAGAGTCCAGCACTTTGAAATTGATAGAATCGTCATTGTATGATTCTGACAAATTTTGAAAAAAAAAAAAAACTTAGTTTTTGCAATATAGAATAGTAATATTGCATATTACCATGGAATACCGTGGATTGCCTGTGACTTTAAAAACAGGTTGACGTGGTGTCTGGCATCTGGTAAGAAAAAGTAAATTTTGCCTTAACTTTATTATTAATATGTTGCTTTTTATTATTACTTTTATTTTTAATAATTACTTTTATTATTCATATATTACCTTGATATTCTTGGCAACTTAACACCGCTCTCTCCTTATCCCTTTAATAAATATTCCTTCACCTCCTCCATCCCACTAGCTACACTTAACCAATTAGTTTTTCCTTAGCTCTATGTATCCGGTCACTGTCTAAATTTATTCTGACAGGTACATTGTTCTCTTATTGCCAGGTCACCACATGGTTTCTTGACATCCCTATTCAGTAATATAGTCTTCAGTCCTTATCATAGGATTATACATACTATGGAAACATCTAATTATCTATCACTCATCTAACTACATATTATAACCATAATATATCTATATTGTTTCACACATAGAACATTTCACAAATGTTTAATTGCCTCTCCAAATTAGTAAGGTAATTGAATAGGAAAAATCTCAGACCTCTCTGCCAGGGGGCACAAAAACTATTCAAAGTGCGGGCTCTAAATTTACCTTTTAGATCATAACGATCATTTCCACTTCTCTCCTCTGCTTTCCCTCCCTCCCCATTAGGTACTGGCCCCTCATTCTCTCAGCCCATCAGCCTTCTTCTTGCTTCTCTTGTCTCCTAACAACCAGGACCCCACAGTCAGCTGTTTATGTTAATGCCGACCCTTTTCTGTCTTAAAATATAAAATATTTTAGTTGTATATTTAGACTTTCCATTTACTCTTTTGCAATTTTTGTTTACACTTCTACAGCTGTGTGTAACTACAATCAAGAGAATACCTGGGACTGGTTACCAAACCCAATGAACTCTTCAGTCTTCACTTGACTTCAACTATGTGGCTATTAACACTGCTCATCATTTTATCTTCTTATGAATGCAGAGTGTATTGACTCGAGTTTTGTCTTTGTGCCTTATTTAACTGTGAATTGAGTTATATAGAAGAACCTATCTCAATGAATTGTTGGAAGATTAAATCAGTAAATGTACAGGAAACATTTAGGATCACATAAATATCACACAACTGATGTTTTCTCTGTGTCTTCCGAACTCTAAACAATTAGAGCATGTATTTCGTATAAAACAATTTAATCCAGCCCTATATTTTAAGTGTGTATATGCGTTTTCTTAATTAAAAGATTGTAAAATAATTGAAAACAGATTTACCTCTTTATCACTTATTTGCTTCAGGGTTCAGCACAGTATTAAGAACTTATTCAATTAATATCTATTTTATCAATAATAAACAAATTGATACTGGCATGTTTTATATGTTTTATTATGTCTCTATATAAACAACATGAAGTTTATTTACTTTTTTAAATGAATCTTCTAAAAATTGAGAAAAAGGTAGTAATACTATTTGTTAAGCTTTCCTTAATTAAATATTTACTATGTACCTGGTAATTTATGTATATTAATCCAATTAGTTCTATCTGCTACCCTTTTACTAGGCAATATCTGTGTTAACATATGAAGAACTGAGACTCAAAGATGTTCAGTGATTTGCCCAAGATGACATATTTCAGTAAGTGGTGAACCAACAAATGAACTTGAAGTATCTTCCCTTCCCTCAACCAATTGCAACCCTGTCTAATTTTGATAACAAGATGCAGCTCAATATGCACCTCCTGTAAGAATGAAGGCTTGTCTAATGAGTCCAGAGGCCATGTGATTCTCTTCCTTTTCTAAATGCAGATGACACAAATAGAAATTTCTACTAAGCGTTGCTCATTTCTTTGTTTCATGAATACCAATTTTATCACTCTAATTCACTAGTTAGAAAATTAAGAATGGGCGAAATGCAATATACTTTTTCTGTATCTCCTAACTCTACTGAAGGGAGTAGTAATTATGTAAAGTAGCTTAATGATTTTGATAATTTCTACTGTGCTTTTGAACTTTTTTCTTCAGAATAATCCCTGTCGTGACTAAGATTTAAACAAAAAATAGTTCTCAAGCACTTGCTTGTAATTAATGTAGAGAAAAAATGCCTACATGTGAACCATGGGGTTTATTTGAAACAGGAAATGAGGATGGTCATTACAAAGAAATAGTGCTCTCTTAAAAAATTCTTCTATTAAAAACTTCAATTTTTGAATAACTTTGAATGCAATATTGCAAAAAAAAATCATTTTTTGCAATACATGATTATATAAAAAAAAAATTAACAACCTGTCAAGGATAGAACCAAAAAGTTACAAAATAAAAAAACCCTTTTATTTTCTAGATCCTATTTATTTGTTTACTCAACAGTCCTCCCTCCCAGATTTAACACAACAATGGTGATCCTGTAACATATTCATTGTTCTGCTGTGCTGTTTTGACATTGCCTTGCAAAGAGAAGCCATCTGTAAATATTAAACAAACACTAATTGTCTTGCTAAAGGAAATGATTGCTTATAAATGCTTATACTTTGTATAACAGTCTATATCCATTAACTCTTATTATATCCTGTTTAAGATACTAAGCACTTAGTCCTCACTGTAACACTACAAGAAAGGTATTATCATCTCCATTTGACTTTAGAGAAAACTGATCTGAGGAAGATCGATGACCTGCTAAATAAATGTCACAATGTGCTAAATGCTGGAATCAGAATTTGAACCCTGATAATTTGATTCTGCAGCATACATCCTTACATACTAAAAGAGAACAAGCCGGTATGGAAATTCTGATATTTCTCCTCAAGTTAAGTTCAACTGGATTCTCTTGCTGGGGAGACATACCAAAAATAAGAAAAAAGGAATGCCCAATTCACTCAAACTTGGATGGCAACCCTGACAATTGGTCATTTTTAACACGATAAAAAATTTCAAAATGATTTATAATAAAATGCCCTATCTGGCTTTCTAGACTTTAAGTACCGAGATAACATTCTATGAGCATTTGAGTACTAGAAATGAATTCAAAATCAGTCTTCTCGGCCCTCACTACCACTCTTTGCAACAAAGTACAGATAGCCATTTGCTGATAGTCTATGGCAACTCAAACTGTATTGATTGTATTACCAAATTACAACGACTTACCCTATTTATAACCTGTGCAACTCTAACAGGCTAAATCCTTATTGTAATTCTCACGCATGCTTAAAGAGACATAAGTACTTCTAGAGACAGACGCATTTTCTTTAACTCCATACTTTCCTAGAATTATATTAGCAACATTTAAATGATGCTTCAAGCTCAACTGACTAACAGCTTTTTATGGATTCAAAGCAATGGAATAAGCAAAAAGTTACAAGATTAAAAAAAATGTAGAAAATGAAACAGGTGGATTTATTTTTTCTTCGTGAGATCACGCGTGTGGATGCACGCATGTGAGCATGTGTGTTACTAAATGAATAAGTTCAATTTGAGAGTACTGCTAATCCAATCCACCTTTCTTTCCCACTGCACTGAAAGCAGAAAAGTTGGAAAAAACACTGATGTAATTTACCTTCAACTCTAAATATATACCTTTTTTTTCACTCTCCTTCTGGTCACCTAGTTAGAGTTTGGTAGTAACGGACATCATCAGCATATTCGTGAGACATAGTGGCAGTAAGCATGTCTTAAATGTTTGTGGGCGCTCTGTGCCTTCTTTAAATAAACCCAGTATATATTTTTTTGTACCTGTCTAAATACATATTCTTAGTGGCACCATTGTTTTTATTTGTTCTTTTTTGTTGTTCACTCAAGCATTACAAGTGCATTTTGAGATAATTTAAGAATTGCTGGCTTTATGGCGTGACAGCTGAAGGTCATAAGGAGAGCAAGTATCTAGTTTATGAATGTGTGTCTTTATTGTCATTTTCAGAACGTCCCGTTTCTTTGCACATTTGCACCTTCGATTCTGTAAAGGCATTTTTTATAAAGACATATGTAAATATGAAGGAAAGAGAAGAACATGGTCATGCCTGATGGTTTTAAGACTCTGAAGTATCCAGTACTTAACTCTTCATCATAGGCAAGCCATACAAATGAGAAATGAGAGGGACTGCTAGACAGAACATATCCAAACCTGACCCTACATGCTACTCACATTGCATAATATCTTTTCATTGTTTTAGTTATTATCTCTTTCTTTAAGGTAGTTCTGGATGTAACTTAATGGCTTTCATCTGTGTAAAAGTGTTACAAGGGGAGACACAGTTGAAAACTTCCCTAAAGGTCGTCCTGGCTACTCTTGACAAAACTTAAAGTCACCAAACAAAACTCAATTACCTTCTCTACACCACTTAAATTGTCCAAACTTTCTCACTCCTTTCCCTATATATTCCACCCTTGATTTGGTTTCTTTTATAGAAAAACACATAGGAGGTTAATTGATTCAGCACAGCTTGTCCAACTCAGCAATGAGCAGGAAAAAAAAAAAAAAATCTAATTTTTTGCCAGATTGTGAATGGAAGAATCTTTCACACTGTCTCCCATGGGGCAAGGTGATGAACTAATCATGCTGCATCTACTAGGTCACAGCAAATAATTAAGACACTTGTTACAGTCGTCTGTGTGGTGCAATCCTGTAACAAATCAGAATGGATTTTCCATAAATTCAAGAAAAGGTCCTTAAAACCATAATTTAAAATCTACATTTTAGCTAATTAAGGCCAGTATGGCTCAAACTAATGGATCATTTCACATCTAGTGCGTTGATAATGTACCATCCTGAGTGCAGGAGAGAAAACCTTAATTTTTTTTTCTCCTGTCCTTAGCTCTTCCCAAATTTAAGGTGTTTGCTGAAAAAGAAACACAGATACATTCTACAACTTTAGTGATCACCACGACAAAGAAAAGCATGTTTGCATATACTAGGTACCAATTATAAGACATTTTCCCATCATAAAGCCAGTTTAAAATGCCACATAAAAATGCTCTTAGTCAAAAGGATGAATTCCCCAAAGTGTGGAGCTGCGGAGCTGGCTAACATTAGAAGTGTTGGACAAAGATGCTGAGAAGTTTCTTTCAAGACAGATTTTCCTTTCTTTAATTTTAATGGAGGTTATGTCTCACATCTGACAAGTACAACTTACATGTGGATCTGACTAAAAACAAAATATTATCTCACAATAATTTCCATATTCAAGAATCTAAGATGTGATCTCAGGACTTTATGTGCCTTCTTATGTAGCAAGCTTGATTATCTCTATTTTATAAACAGAAATTCTGAAGTACAAAGAAATAAGAAGGTTCTACAATTTAAAAGTAACTTGAGTGTCTAGTTTTTGTTTGTTTGTTTGTTTGTTATTAATGTGGTAAAAATCCAGGCCTAATGTAAGTTTCTAAAATCATTCTAAATAATTCTGAAAATGTCTGATTTAAAATTCTGAAATATTGTTTCTAGTTTTTATTTCAAAAATTGTAAAAATCTCATCATATCCTGAATATTCTTGAGTTATTTCCACAGGTCATATTATTTGCAACTTAGTTGCTAAACTATTTTACAGCTACTTTTTTTATTAATCTCTTTAATGTATTTAAGAAAAGGGAGTGTTTTGGAGTAGATTTTATTTACTTATACTTGCATATAATACTGAATAAAGTAGTTTTGCTCTAAAATATTGCTTTGCTCTAGTTATCATCTTAATGCACAGCTTAATTAAGATATAAATATATAACTTTAAATCAATTGCAGCTGAAACTAAAGAAGAGTAGCTACCCAAATTTTTTAATTAAAAATTATAAAATTAAGAATTACTATATAATAATCATATAGTAATCACTCTCAACTAAATATCATATTCATTATAGATTATTTTTAATATATGTATATATTTCCAAACAACATAAAAGAAATAATATATCATCTCAACAATAACAAAAAAGTAACAAAACTAATTCCATTAAAAATAACATGACAATTATGATTGATAATTTAATATCTGAACAAAAACTATAAAATATTTTTAAATTTTATAAAATCTTAAAATATCACAAAACCTTAATCTTCATTTCAGTAACATGATTCCAATTTTGCAGAGCACAAACAATAAAATAAACCTTTTAATTATTGCATGATTAAGACTACTTTTTCAATTCTCTTTGGTTATATAAAAGACAAAAATTTAGGTAAATAACTTGGGATTTTCATTTCATAATTTTTTTCTTTTCTGTATCACAGATGGGCCATATGTTTAAATATCATGGGACTTATAAATATCACTTTTAATGTGAAACAACATAAATATAAATAATTAATTTATAATAGTATAGATGAGAAAAATATGTAAACTACTAAACATAATGAAAATCAATACACACAGTTTTGGTCACTGTTTTCTGTTTTATCTACCTTTAATTGACCTCAGATTATATAAGAAACACTATTTATATGTATAATAGATAGACACTATTAGTGGAATGTTCTGATAAAATATACATTAAGAGTATTTCAAAAGTATTGGCCATTCTATGATTTTGAATTCCCACAAATTTAAGTATTTCCTTGAAACTCACTGTAATAATTAAACTACTTAAAATAGTCAAGATTTTTAACTCCTGTGACCACTGCCATGCCGCACATAACTGCTGTAAAAATACACTGTTCGTTTGGACACATGACTTATTTTGAATAGTTTCAGTACTTATTGCTGTCAATGACTCAATCAGTATGTAATCCTTAATCTCAGCAGTTTACAACTTGGTGATACAGTAAAAGATGGCTTCTGAAGAACATTTAGCAATTAACCAAGAAAATGTATTTTTTAAAATAAATTGCTAAATTTAAATAACAGATAATCCAATAGTCATATTATAAGCTTCAATTAAAAACCTTTATATGTAGCTCACTTCCTACCACTGAAATATAGATATATTAGCAAATATTACATCACTCTCTTAAGCATGTTTAATTCATCACTGCAAGTCACTTTTTATTTGGTCATGTACATACACACACACACACACACACACACACACACATATGTGTGTGTGTGTGTATGTATAAACTTAACTCTTATGTGATACTTGTATAATGATGTCAACATATACTAATTTTCTTTCCAGTTATATTTAATAATGGAATAAAACCAATAAAAGTTTATATTTTCCAGTTTTACAATGAATTTTATTTTTCATTTAGCGATTAATTAATTTCTACCCTTTAAACTTTATTTTGTATCCATAAGAAAGTACTAAAGTACATGATTGACATTCATTTTATGACATATTACTACTATCTTTTCTTTATTCTTGGTTTCAAAGCTGTTACATAGGATTAGTAAACTGCAATGTCACAAGATTTCCATCAATCTGAGTTACTTACTCTACAGCATATGAAACTGAGAAACAGCTCCTTCTCTTACCACTTCATACCCATTAATTTACACCCATTAATTTATCACCTGATGTTAAGTATCATTTTACTGCAGAATAACCAGAAACAAGAAAACTGTTCTTGGAGACTATAAGGACAAGTCAAAAAAGTTGATTTGCCATATCTGATATTCTTATGCCATTGACAATACAAATTTCTCATTAAAGGTCAAAATCAATAGAGCCAGTATGAAAGTTGTAAAGGTCTCATTAATAAGATTAATTAGTGTTTAATGTTAGCTATGCCAGCAAATATTTCAGATGGTTATTGTTAACTGAATTAGCAAAATTCAAGAAAAATCACTTCGGTTTTGTTATTTTATCAATATTGGAATGAAAATTTTACATAATGGTGTATTAACTATAATGTTAATAAAATCTCATTTCATATCAAGGGTTGGAGACATAAGTGATCTAAACAGGAAAAAAAGTTTCACAACCAAAATGCCCATCTCCTTTATCGTAATGACAGAACAGAATATACTTTAAATCAAAGTTACGTCCCCATTAGAAATAATGACAGAGATCAACAACTAAATGTTAGCACTTTTTCTCAAAATTCCAATTCGTCAAAAATCCATAAGCAACTTATTATCATTAAAGTTTAACAATTGGTAATGGTTACTTTTCACAATGGAAATGCAGATTACTTCCATATATTTCACAACTAACCACTCACTGTATAAGAAGAAATTAAATTTTAAGTATAAGAGCAAATATTTAATTGCCACTAGTATATATTGCTGCTGTCCACAGTGGACTACTTAAACATATTCTGTGTGTAGAAGGTACAGAGTGTACACGGGTGATGACCCTTGAAATTAAAATTAAAAATATTAATATTCTGAGGCGATACACAGGACTAGATGAAAAAGTGGTATATCAATACCATGAAAAAGACTACATTCTATTGCTAAAAGTTTAATTACAGAAGCAGTTTTATTTATTAATAAATAAGGAATCCCATCAATATTTTGCGAAGGATGTTTTGCATTATTGCTCACTAAGAAAGATAGTCATTTTGATCCATGTTGTCATGAGTGATACACA
Organism: Pteropus medius; assembly: GCF_902729225.1. Lineage (NCBI taxonomy): Eukaryota > Metazoa > Chordata > Mammalia > Chiroptera > Pteropodidae > Pteropus > Pteropus medius. The sequence continues at coordinate 15,407,147 of NW_024346667.1, forward strand.
TACTAATGGATTGCATATGCATACTAAGTAAAAATAAAAAGAAAACATACCACACTACCTTGTGTTTCAGATATTAAAGGAAGCTTTTAGCAACAAACTGCTATCACCAGACTGTGAACAGTCATGTTTAATAACTGCCTGTACACCCCACCACCCCATCTTAGAAACAGAGAAGAAACAGAGACTTTAACTTTCCACGGGGTAAAAAGCTGTTGCTAAGCAAAAATAACAACCAAAAATATATTTTAAAAAACTGTAGCTTGTTTTTTGATAAGTACTTCACAATTTTAATGATTTAATTGGCCCAATTCAATAGACACACCCAAACCAGATAAAAGGCAAAAATAAATCTCGTGATGAACTTGTACCAAACACACTCCCTCCCACATACCACATATAAGCAGTTACCTTTCTCCCACCTCGTCAAAATCAACCCAAAGACCAATTGTGAAAGATTATCTTCTTGACTACTCTTATCCTACTTTTCTAGTTTACTTTACATTTTACAATGTCATTGACTAAGATCTTAAAGCTACTTGCTTAAACCCCACAGTTTCTAGAGTCTTGTAATATCAGCTCTGTAAAGACTTGAGAACAAACCCAAGCCTGTTCCCCATCTACTTCTCGTGTCCCCGTGGGTCCGGTCGCATGCCTTACCAGTTCTCCTGCGATCTTTCTCTGGGTAGCACTTACCTGCTGCTCACCGGGCTCCGTGGATTTCACCAGGTGCTTATCCTTGTATAGAGACCAGAGACCAATGTTGGGCAGGAATATTAAAGCCACCATGAATAACAAAGTCATCTGCAGAAATCTCTTCTGTTTCCTCTTCATTGCAAATGATAACAGAGAAGAAAAGTTAAAGGAGACGGTTCCCTGACTGCTTCTTGTGTTTAATGCAAAAGTCTTTTCTTCTCCCCTGCGAAGCACCAGAAACTGAGAAGCAGCTAAAAACTTTTGTTGCGTGCTCAGCACCAATCTGCACGATTCAGAGGGAGTTGGGCATCTGCAGAACAAACGCACAGTTACTTTCCCCCCAGAAAACTATGACGAAGACATTATCTATTGGCTTAGAAGTAAATGACTGAGAAAGTCATCAAGTCTATCGACCTCCATTAATATAAAGCAATAGAGTAAATATGATCGCTTCACTGACTAATCATTAGTTATGAAAAGTCAGTAGCATGCTACATACTTAAGGGAAAGGGAGTTTTGTTTTTTTTCCCCTTAAGTGTGGAGGGCTGGATTGGGGAGGAGCGGGTAAGTAGCAATAACTGCTTGCGAGGAAGCTGCTCAGCCCCAGCAAGTGTCAGGAAGAAAAGTATCCGCTTTTGACATTGCAACATCACCTTCCTCATCGTCCTCGAACATTTCCTGCTGTTTTCCCCTTGGGATAACCCACCTGAACTCAAGTTCAACTCCCTCCGAAGCCAGCGTGCTGGTGGGCTCAACGAGGATGCAGGGACACGGGATCCAGGGAGAACTGTTTGGAGAGAGGTTCGCAAACTCCTGGATGCTCACGCGCTGTCTAAACGCTCCTCCGCGGGCAGAGGCTCTGCGACCTGGGAAGCTGGGAGAAAGGAGGCTACAAATGTCAGCGGAGCCCAGCCAGGAGGCGTAGTTGCGGACGTTTCTCGAGCGCAGTCCTCGGAATGCGATCCTCCGCGAAGTAAGCGCTCTGCCCATCAATCTCTTCCCTTCCTCTGGTGACGCTCTCACGCTCCGCTGTTGATGTTACCATTCTTTTCCGGCAACTAAAGGAACCAAAAGAAACGTCACCAGCACCTAAAGGGCACTGTCTTCAATCTCCCCTCCAGGGAAAGGAACGGAGGGTGGCCAAACCGAATCTGAGCTGGGATTGCAGGGAGTGAGGGCGCTGGGGAGGGCAAGCAGATAGCAAAGATGCGCCCGCTCGCCCGGCCGCCCACTCCTCTCCGGAGGTCGCCTGCCTTCTGCCGAGATGATGCTGGTGTCGACCACGTGCGGGAGCCCGGAGACCTCACGGGGAGGGCGGGCCGCCTGAAAGGGGTGGGCAGGTCTTCCCAGCTGCCAGATCCTATATAAACAAACCCTGGGCGAGTAAGAAGAGGAGGTAAAGATGCTTGAAGGAGGAGGATTTGCAGCTCCCAGCCTACGCGGACACTCTCTTTCTCTGCCAGGGCTTTTGGGAGCAACTTCGGACCCGCAGAGATTCCAGCTCCCCTGCTCATCTCACCCAAAAGGCGCCAGGCCAGCGATGCCGGAGGAAAAGTCGCCAGCGGCCCTCGGGTTTGCTCCGGTTTCCTGCATTGTGACGGTGAGAGCTCTTCGAGCTGGGGAGAGGTGGTGGCGGTGGGAGGCAGAGGCGAACCGAGGCTAGACAGGTCCCGCTGAGAGGGTACCCCGGGCTGGGTGCCCCACCGCTCAGGCTGGATACGTGGTGGGGAACGAGGAGGAAGAGGATGCCGAAGCGAGGCAGGGCTGAGGCGCAGGGTTCGCAGGCAGCAGCTTCTCAAGTGACACCGTGGAGACCCGGGGCGGCTATACTTGGGTCTGTAAACACCCAGAGCCAGTTAAAAATTGGCAGTGCCACTCCGCTCCTCCCCCGCCCGGCTTGTCCGCACCCTGCGCTCCTTATCGCTGACAGAGCTACCTGTCCCTCTGACCTCGTACACTTCTCCTGCGATACCCAGAAAATGTAGGGATCGAGGTAAGTCTGGCAGAAGGAACTCCTCCCTCTCCCCAACACATAGATGCACCAACGCCCCTGACCACAGACGCGCACGAACCTGTGGCAGCCTCTTCAAGAGACCTGCATGCCTAGCACCGCGCACTGGGTCCTCTCGGGATCCAGGAGCTCAGAACTCCAGAAGGAATGGGGACTTAGATGAGGCGACACACATGCATGCAGTGCCCAATGTATCAGCCTGCATAGAATCAAAAAGAAATAATATGGTCATCTCTTTGTTACAACCTAGATGTGATGCCCACATGCTCAGGATAGATGAGACTGTGGGCTCCAGAACGGTATTTTCTCTCTTGTTCCTCCCTCTCTTCTTCATCTCTCCCTCCTTCCTTGAATCCTCCCCCTCTCTTTGCCTCCCACTTCCACTCTCTCTCTCTCTCTCTGTATCACTTGAGAGAGACATAGATTTGCGTGTGAAGAGTTATGCCTGCAACTTCTCTCATTATAATTTTAAAATGTATTTGAACAATATAAATGACAGTATGACTGCATAAATAAAGCTTTGTGCGGAAATACTTGTTTTTGTGAATCACTTGCATTTCAAAAGTCTATATAAACACATTTAAAAAAATGTTTTTGAATATATCCTTGATCTAAAGACCAATTATCTTTTAATTTTATATAAGTGAACTGTCAGAATCTAGAGAGCAAGGGCCATAATTCCTCAACACACACACACACACACACACACACACACACACACACACACACACACACACTGCCATTTGTACTCTGTATTATTTTCTAACCTCTTATTTCTCTCTTAGCAAGTGCAGTTCTGAAACTGAAATATGAGTTCTGAAAACAGAAATATGAATTCTGGGAAGCAACAGTGCAGGTAGAGGTTTGCTAGGATTCTCTGGTCCTCAAAGGTTTTTGAAGAATTGTTTAACTATATTGGATATATTCTCTCTTAGAGATAGTTGTTAATTAAAAAGTAAAAGAACTCAAACATGCACTTGGAATTCAAAAATTAAAAATCTCTCACATTTTAAATAATACCAGTTTCTTTATACCTTAAAAACAAAAGTCCTGGATCACAAATAGACATATTATCATTGTACTTAATACAGAATTTGGACTTGAATTGTGTTTCATTATTATAACACTATAAATGGTCTTACAAACAATATGCAGTCCCAGAAAATTATTAGTTACAATAAATTATTTGTTATAATAACTGTTATATCCTATATCAAGTACATACAGAATACATGTTAGAAACTGGAAGAAAGAAATTACTATATTCATCCCTGCTTTTACAGAGTAGTTCCAGATAATCACTTTTGTTTTCTTAATAACTGTTATATTTATGTATTTATTTGATTAAGATCACAATTTTCCTTCAATCTGGTCCTCTTTTACAATTCCACACATAAATTTCCAACAGATTACAATATTCCTAACTAAAACTGATATTTTAGGCTGAGTTTACAATAAAAAAAAAAAACACCTCTAAATCAGTGATCCCCAACCTTTTTGGCACCAGGGATTGGTGCTCCTCTGAGAATCTAATGCCTGATGATCTGAATTGGAGCTGAGGTGGTAATGCTAGGGCTGGGGATTGGTTACAAATACAGATGAAGCTTCTCTCACTTGCCTGATGCTCACCTCCTGCTGTGCAGCCTGTTCCTAACAGGCCATAGACCAGCATAGGTCCATGGCTGGGGGTTGGGGACCCCTGATCTAAATTACGGTTAATTCCATTGTTCAAATAATCCTGATTAAATGCATATATATTAAAAGAATACACACACTCACTCTTAAAATTCGTTATGGATATTGGTTTAAATCAAAATTCTCATAGCTTTACAATTTGTCTTATAACCAAAGATCCCTTTTTTACCCCCATTTGCACGTCTATTTTGTTATGATTCTATGGGCTACCCCAGGTAATGAGTCCCATGTGTCTATCACTGTGTTAATAGTTACAGGGACACATAGAAAGAAAATAGAGCAATATCTGTGACCCTGAATAACTTACGGTCCACTTGAAAATACAACATAGGCAGATGGAATAAAGTACAAAAGCTTAGCTATTTGTCCCAATCTTTAACTGAGCCAATCTTAAGCATTACCTTGAAAGGAGTAGGATATTGGTTTAGTTATCACTCTACTTTAAAATGTCATGAGTTAAAACAACTATATGACTATCTTTTATGATTCTGTGCATTTGAATGGGCTCTGCTGGGTGGTTTTGCTTCATGTGATATAGGCTGAGGCCTGGGGATTTGATCTGGCTGGACGAAGAACTCTCCCTCAGGTGCAGGCAGGTGGCAGGGACTGTCAGCTATGAGATCATCTGGGGCAGTCAGTTAATGCCTTCAAGTCACCTTTACATGGCCTTTCCTCATGGTCTAAGCTTCTCACATGTGGTGGTTGGGATCCAAAAAGGAACCTTCCAAGAATCTGTGTTCTAAGAAGGAGAAAACAAAAACTGCCAAGTCCTTTTTAAAGCCCAGAATTGGTACAGCATCACTTCTGCAATAGTCACAGGACCAGCCCAGATTCAAAGGTCAGGCTGGAGTATCAGGATAAATTTAACATCTCAATGAGAGGTTTGAGTGTGGCCATCTTTAATCCACTATGGATATTCAAAGGCACCTAGGTAGGAATTCATAAAGAAGGCTTAACCAGATTAGACAAGGGATGATGCAGAGTAGTGGTGAAAGGTTTTAATAGATTGAGTCAAATTATTTAGCTACTATAAAGATAGTGAATAGCTTTGTTTTAATAAACAGGTTTGTCATTTTATTTTTCAGCTGTAACATAAATACTAGCTGTGTAACATACAACATAATGACTATAGCTAACACTGCTGTATAACGTGTAAAAAACATTGTTAAGAGCATACATCCTAGGAGTTCTCATCACAGGAACATTTTCTTCCTTTTCTTTCTGTTCTATGTATACGAGATAATGGATGTTAACTAAAACTATTGTAGTAATCATTTTACAACATATGTAAATCAAACCATCACGACGTACAACTTAAACTTATGCAGCGATAGTTGTCAATTATTTCTCAATAAAATTGAAAGAACAGGTTTATTACTTCATTTAAAAAAACTGACATGATTGGAACTTAATTTGAAAGAAAAACATTCACTCGTGACTTTTGCATATTAACAAGTATTTTAAAATTTACTAGTTTAAAGCTTTACATCTGAAACTATAATACCTGGAGAAAGTCTATTGTTTCATAAACCAAAGAAGGGTCATCAGCAATAATCTTAGAGGTTTGTGTTTTTACTGAAATACTATAGAGTCACAAGCTAATAAGCATTTGTTATTAAATATAATAACAAGACTATAAGAGAAAATTAAAAATTTATTATTTTTAAGATTATATAAGTGCATTAGCTACATCTTTAAGAAGTTATATTGAAATTTCTTGGTAAAACAATACCTTGGCCTATCTTGAATTTTAATACAACAGGCTTTATTTTCATTTAGATATGAGTTTTTTCCAAATATTTATCAGAGGGCACAGACAATAGAGCATAAACATAATGTGCCTAGAAATAGAGATGTATTTCATTCTTCCTTTATCCAATAATGATGTTAGAATATGAAAAATCTTGAAAGTTCTCAATCTGAATAAACTACTAGGATACTTTGTTATTAGTCTACCTTTGACTAAGTTATCTCAGTTTTTGAAAAACAAGTGATTCTGGAATGAAAATTGGGAGATGAATGTATTATATAGCAATTTTAATAAAAATAAATTTAAATTATACAATTCATGTAATTAAATAGAGACATATTACAGAATTTCCCTTTAGCTTTTTTTTTTAATTTCAGTGTTTGCCACTACACAATAGAGAGGAATGTATCAACTTAGATATTAAAATGTGATATTATCTATTCCCTATCATTATTGAAATTGTTCACCATAAAAGTTCTGAGTCAGTCTGTCTGTCTATCTATCTATGTGAGTGTGTGTGTATATATATATATACACACACATGCACGCAAGGGCTTTTAGGCAGAGAATATGTAGATGAAAATTCTTACAAGATTTTCAACACCATAAAGGAGTTAAAAGGTGTTCACAATTAAATGTGGCATAAAGTTAAAAGTAACAAATGTTGAAAGAAAAAGGAAAAAGCTATTTATTCTTGGACTAAATATTTTCTAATGGGTACTTATTTAGTACTTACTATATGCCAGACATTTATATAAGAATTTCTTGAGCACTGTCACTTAATTTTAAAAATAATTCTATTACATATGTTCTATTATTATCTCCAATTAATACCACAGAAAACTAAGGAAAGGAGTTGGTAAGCATCTTGCCCAATTTCGTGCTAGTAAGTACTAGGGCAAGAATTAAAACCAGGCATTTTGCTCCAGATTCCATGATCTTAACCACTACATCACATTTTCCTAAAATCTTACTTTTTTCCTGACAAAGATGTTAATTTTCTCTTTCTCTCTCTATCTCCTTCTCCCTCCTCCTTTTCTCATATTTTATTTTTACTTTGTGAAAAAATCAAAAGAACTAAACAAAAAAGCTGTTTTAGAGTTTTATAACCTTGAAGTTTTATAACCTTGAAGGTTTTATGTTCATGTTTTTTTGTGTGTGTTTTAGGAGTATAAAAAAGGAGGTCATTCTAAAGGTAAAATTATATAATCAATTATTCCTTTATATTTTACACATTATATAAATATAAATATAATTTTAGTTTGTATGACTATAATTTTATACAGATCACACATCAGATTGCTAGCTTAGATTTGACTTTTATCCTATTATATACACTATTTGCACCTTAAACCTTTTTAAAAAGAGTCTTTTTAAAAAGACTATGCTTTTAATATATTGGTGTTGAACAAATAAACTACATCCATTTATTTCAGTGAAAAGTCTAAATTGTATTTGAAATGATGAAATCAAGTGGTAATAAAGTTATTATATTTGAAGGAAAGATTTTTTCATCATAGCTCAATACAAAATAAAAATACAATATGTTAAGTGAACCCAGTAAAAATGTTTAAGAAGCCATTGAATGGCAGATAGCACATTCCACATTTTTCTTTTTGAGAAAGAGAAAACAAAGGAGGTCATATACATACTATGTATTGAATATCAACATTTGTTTCTGACACAAATTTATGTATATAAAATAAATATATTAATTTTTTTAAGTTATTACATTTTGAAATATACCGATATCAAAGGACAGACCCTATATGACCCAGGCGCTGGGGACACAATGGTGAACATGACAGGCAATAATCTATGCCTTCAGGAAATCAGCAATAGAAACAAGGCAAGTGGAGAGGCTGATGATTAAAAATTAAGACATGGAGAAAAATAACACAAGGAAGAGGAATGAAGAATGCCAGGTACAATTTCAAATGCAGCCTACAGTAACATTTGAACAAGGAAGCAAGGAAGTGAGACTTGGATATCACAAGAGATGGAATTCCAAATGAGAAAACGGCGAGTGAAAGGCCTTTGCATGGGAGTCCATCTGGGATGTTAGAGAACAGCGAAGAGGACAAAGACAGGATGTTGAGGAGAGAAGTGGGGAGCCAGATATGATATTATGATCTAGTGTAGAGATTTAATCTACAATAGAAACTTGGCTTTTAGTCTGTGTGAGACGGGAAGCTACTGAAGTGACTTCAGTAGAGCTTTACATGACCTGGCTTACTTTTTAACAAGATCATCCTGGCTACTGTGTTGAAATAGATCATAGGGTAGGTAGTAGAGAAGAGACTATTTACAGTAATCCAAAGACTGTATTTTGTATCAGGGTGACAGCAGTGGAAATGATGAGAAGTGGTTAGCCTCAGAATATTCTGTATTCTATAAAACTGCACTGAATAGTTGTTGGAATGAATGTGGGGTGTATGAGAAAGATTCCAAGATACTCATTTGGTCTGAGCTTTTGTAAGGCTGGATTTGTCTTTTACTGAGATAGGAAGACCTTAGGAGAAATGAGCTGGAGGGAGAAAATCAAGTGTTTGGTTAGACTTACTAAATTGACATGACTAATGGTAGAAATGTTGAATAAGTGTTTGGACATAAGACTTTGGAATCTGACAGAAGTGGAGGGGTGTGGAATCTAAGTTGGAGGAATAGATATAGAATTCCATGGAGTATTTAAAGCCATTAAGTGTTATGAAATTACCCAAGGAGTGAGTGCAGATACATAATAGAACAAGCAAAACTGCTCCAACAATAAGAGCTTGAGAAGATGAACGGAAGCCAGCAAAAGGCCTTGAGAGAGTGGTCAGTGAGGTTTGAGGAAAAATCAGAATAGTCAAATAAAGAAACTGTCTCAAGAGAAAGGAGTGATCAACTTCATTAAATGAAACTGATAAGTCTAAAATGATAGAGTTGGAGAAATCAGGAGTGGATTTAACAATTGTAAATCTCTTTATGCCATGAGGAAGTTGGAAAGGTAGCAGCATCGAGTACAGCCAAAAGTAGTAGTTTAGACACTAGAAAGGATGATCTCTACAGAAAATCTGATAATAAAGTTTAATTAACACAATTATGTTAAGCATTTAATGACCAAAGGAGGGAATGCATTTAATTTTGTGCTATATAAATGTATTTATCTCCGAAACCAATTATCAAAAGAAATGAAATGATTCCAAACATTACTAGTTTATAAGAATTTAAATTATTTTCTTCCTGATTGTGAAACTAAGACATAATGGATTTTAAACTCGCTACATATAATCCTCTCAAACTTCTAATCATAACATTACAACAAGGCCAAAAAGTCATTGGCTTAGTCATTCTTGCCCTCTGAATCTCTCTGATTAACTTGAGGATTGATAGCCAATTATTAATGTGCTCAACAAATTTTATTGCAAAATTACTCTTCCCAAAACCTGTACTGGACCGTTTTCTTATCATTCAAACAAATCCAGGTCTTGCAAGAATTTAGGTCTCATGTATTTCCACCCCCTTATATTCTGGAAATCTTTGAAGATCTAATTTAATCCTACACACATACAATTTCTAACAGCATAAATCCACAGCAAAAATTTTAACTTTCTTAAAATAACATTTTATCGAATAAAAGAAAGAGCTGTTATGACACATGATTAGATCTATTGAAGTATCCTTGGGGAGAGGGAGAAGGAGAAAGACAAACAGACAGAAAGACACTAACTAGAAAAAAATGCAAATTGACTTGTAGTGCATCGCAATATAAAATTTCTATTTTATAAAGTCATCACGATATATCAGTATCAAATTCTATTCAGTAGCCACTCTTCACTTTTTCTCTATTCAATATATTCTATCTGGACAATTTCAGTTTATCAACCTATCATCCATCTATTGAAAAAAATCCTCAAAGTAAAAGAGGGCTCATATCAATTAGGTCTGTTATGCTTATGAATTATATCAATGACTCTGGTATCCTGAATTATTGGTAACCACATCAGTTTGGATCGGCGATTTCATCTCCGGATAAGTAAATACGTTTTTGAGATCTCCCTTTGAGAAGCTCTAAGAGATATCTTGCGTGAAAAGAGCAAAGAGGACAAAGAAAGTCTTGTGTTAAACCCCATTTGCATTACTAACCATCCAAATGACCTGAAAAGACACTTAACTATCCTGAATGCCATCTTTTAAAACTGTGAAATGGGAAAATTATACCTATTTCAAGGATTATTGTGATGATCAAAACATAACATATACACAAAGGTATTGCCTGAAATATTAAGATTTTTCCTAATATAAAGTTTAATTTATAAGGACAGAATAGAATCAAAATAAGCATATGGATAATGGAATTTTATTCAAAAGTTAATCTCTTATCATGACATTTCTCTTTCCTTAGTAAATTATAGTAGGAATTACATTTAATTAAACAGTCTACCTATCAAAGTGGAGAGGAACCTTCTCTGACTTACTATAGGCTAATTTTTACAGTTCTTGATCAGGATAAGGAACCTTTTAGTATACTACTAAGTAGCTAATGATTAAAGTTTTAATAATAATATATTATTGTTATTAAAATATTATTAAAATTATTATTAGTTATGCTATTAATAATCCTATTTGGTAAGTGCTTTCTATGTGTCAGGAAAAATGTTTAGCAAATTTTACATTTATTATTTAATTCAACACCTAGAAAACCTTTGTTTCGTTGTTATTATTAGTAAGAATTGTACTCATTTTAAAGATAAGGTAAACCAAAGCTCAGGAAGATAAAGGAACTTAGAAAAAGACCTAGTGTCCCTCCAGTGTCAGTCCAATCCCTTTTTCACATGACATTTCAATATTTAATGATGTTCTGTTTAGTAAAAATCATCCGCAGAGAGTCTGTAATGTATTTTATAATATTTTTGGTGTATTTTAATTTTGTTTCACAAGAGATTAATTAGCATATTTTTTATTAATATACCAAAATAACTTTTTGAATCAGACAAATATGTCCTCAGGTACATAATATGTGGCCATTAAGCTATCCTCATCAGAAAAAAAAGGAGCAGAAGTTCACATTCACATGAGAAGCAGAATAGTACACTTTTACTTTCTTGCCTCAGTGCTATGTTAAATCTCCCATGCTTTGTGATAATATAGTCCAAAGCAAGCTGCCCCATCCGGATTCCCTCAGAACATTACCCTGGTCCACTTGACTGTAGCAGCAACATCACACTGATTGATATGGATAAGCAAGTGGCTAGCTCATTGAAGACATTATAAAACATATGCCTTTCAGAAGGTAGGAGGAAAAAATCCTATGACGGTCCAAGGGCCCACCATATTAATTAGATTCTTAAGTTCTGGGGATGTCAGGATAAAGAGCAAATTATTACATACACACACTCAAAGTAAAGAGCAAATGATTAGACCGCATATCTCTCACTATTGAAAAGGAAGCACAATGTCTAGTAGGCTTCCATGGATTCCAGAGATAGTATATCTTCCTTGGGAATACTGATCCAATCATTACTGACTGACATGGGTTGCCAGCTTTGGATGGGGCCCAAAACAAGAACTGGCTCTACAGCAAGTCTTGGCAATGGTGCAAGTGGTCCTGTCATTCAGGCCACGGAATGTGGTGGATGCTATAGCGTAAGAAGTGTCCCTGATGGGAAAAATGGTGTCTGGCATTCATGACAAGTCCTGGTAGAGGACTCACAACATAGCTCTCAGGCTTCTGGAGGAAAGCCGTGCAACCTGAAGAAGAATATTCCTCTTCTTCACATTCCTGGTAGCTAGTCAGTCCTAATAAAGACAGCACGTGAGCATAGAATGACAAGTGACCATGCTGCCAGACAGAGCTTCCCAACATAATCTAGACTTTGTCAGACTCACCACATAATAAGATGAGATGACTTTGGTGACCTTCAAAGTGTGTAAATGCTACATCTAAAATTGGACACAAGCAAGTTAAGGACCAAGGACACAGGTAAACTGCACAAACACTGGCCAAGACAAGACATCCATACCATCCACCATCGTTGCACCAACATCTTCACTCCTATGGCTGCACCTATCTGATGGATGAGGAAAAGTCCGAGATTGATTTTGGGATAGGCCAGTTTGGAATGTGAGTGACAAACAAAACTGGACAGTTTTTATGCACTCAGGGACAAGTCTAAAAATTCAGCAGTGAGGAGAAATATCCTCAATCAGTATAACTTTGGGCACTGCAACTGGTCATCCAATTTGTATGAGGAGAAGAGTGGCCCGAGGTAAATAAATAAATTACACACACACAACACACAATACACACACACACACACACACACACACACACACACACACACCAGCAGTCGAAAATGGTTTGGCTATTAGGGGCCCAGGAGAAATATTGGAAGATAAAGGACAGGGTGCTCTAGAGAAGAGACACATGGATGGACCAATAAGGGTAAAAACCAAGTTATAAATATATTTGTATAGCATATCAATGTCCATCAAAAAGCATCCACTATGAAATCAGCATGATACACCTAGCAGATCGAAGACCTGACCAGTTGACATCAGCCAGAGGCTGTCTTTGGTTAGCCCAGCACTGGCATAATGGGGTAATTTAGTGGAGTAGCTATGGTTTTATGGAGTCTATGCATAAGCTTCCTTTCAGTAATGCTGAGCTAGGTACTGTCACTGCCAAATGTTCAACCTATCAGCAACAAGGACTTAGAAATACATTAATTATCCTGGACTCCTTCTACCCCGGAAGGAACAGCAGTGAATTTTGACTGGAATTGTTCCAAGTATGGATTTGCCTTCCTTGCTCATAATACCTCAACTGGCACCATTATCTGAGGCTTCCAGGGTAACTCTAGCATTGTCAATCAACATGTTATCCCATGTAACATCCCATTGGTCTTAAAGACTCACTTTAAACAGAAAGAGAGTGGCAATGCCACATGAACATAGGATCCACCTAGCCTGTTACCTTCTACTGCACCATCTACAAGCTACTGCCTAGTAGAGCAATGGAATGACCTTTTAGAGAAAAATTTGAGGGACACCACCTTGGAGATGACATATTGTGAGGGTTGAGTACAATTAGTAAAATAATTAGAATGCATGGGTCTGGAAAACAAGTGGTGGAAATAGGAGTGACCCAGTTGAGGAATGTGTGATTCTTGTCCCTACACCTCTAGTTCTGCAAGACTAGAAGTCCTGGTTCTCAGAAGGAAATACTTTCAACAGAGCGTATGTGAAACTTTAAGCTGTTGCTGTTACCCAGTCATTTTGTAGTTCTTGGGCCAGTCAAGGAAAGAATGAACAATTCTTCACGTAACTGACCCTGATTATCAGAAGCAGGAGGAATACTTTTGGCATCCTGGTAATTCACAGGAAGATTTCTTAATACTCCTCTGTCCAATCATGACAGTGAATGAACAAGAGCACCAGTCACAGCCTGAAAAGTGCACCATGACCAGGGCTCAGACCCCTTAAGGATGAGGTCTAGAAAACTCCTCTGCGTGAGCCACTTAGACGAGCAGGGGTGCTAGCCAAGGATGAGGGAAGGCTGAAACAGGTGGTGAAGAAGGGAAGTAACAAGTGCTAAGTATGGCCACAAAACTGGCAGCAGCACCATGAGGCTTAGTCTGTCCCGCTAACGTTCTTCTTGTATTTTTCCCCTGGAAAAGGGAACAACCTAAACAGTGGGTGAGTTATTTGCACACGGGTAAACCCACTATTTTATAGGTGCACTGTGGTGAGCTGTGGTGTGCCTCCCAGATCCCACTTTAGACTAAAACTCTCATATCTCCAGCTGTCAGGAGTATTGGCTACTAGCGGCACACAACTAAATCCTTCTCTGAGAATTGCCCTTGGCCAAAGGAAGCTGTCTCCTGTAAGGTTATGCATCCGATCCATACCACTCCCGCCCCCCAGCCTACAACCAACAGTTAAATGTAGAAAGAGTACAAAGTCTTAGCTCCCTTGACTCAATGGAGACGATTCTGAAGGGCGGTAATAGTTCTAGAGCTGTTCACAGGATCAGCTGAAATCTCTCTTGCAACTCATCAGATTTCATCTTCACTCTCTTCCCAATCCGCCTTCTCTTCTCCTTTACTAAGGTAATTTCCTATAATACTCGCTATTACACCTTCCAGATGTAACATGCAGTAACTAAATTTGCTTTTAATTATGACATATTCTCAATTCGGAATGTGTAGAATCATTTGCTCTGTACTCCTCTGTTTTATTCTACAACAACTATGGTATTTTCTTCAGATTACAAGCATATATTAAGTAGTATTATAAAACTGCTTTGAAGACATTTTCTAAAAATGACTTAAGGAGTTTTTATGGTCCCTGTTTAATTAACATTTATAACATACTTTATAGAAAGGCTTACTTGGGGAAGAATAAAAACAATTTATTCAACAGCTATAATGACTGCTTTTAATGCCAAAACAGTGAAATAAAATCCCCTTAATATTAAGTCTATATTATTAAAACTTCATATATTATCATTAAGTCAGCAGTTGAACGATGGCCTTTTCCCAATATTCATTTGGATAATTTGGCAAAAGGTGAGCCAGGAAAGGATAGTCTTAACAGTTAAAAATACGCAGTTCAGATTCACAGTAGGTTCAATTTCACAGTACAAGCAACATCAAAAAAAATATTCTTTCTTATTTTAGATTTCCTTTTAACTTGATTTTTTGCTAGGTAAGACATATCTTGTCAAGATAATGGCCCACTGTCTGTCACTCACCTATCATGTTAGAGGGTGGACTTAAGAAAGCTGACAGTTTCCATGAATAACAATCACACTTCCAAAGATGTCTTGAGAAAAGGGCATTTTATTGATGTAAAAGAGACAAGAGCTTTTCACCTTTTCCCCTTGCTTGCCCTCATGAAAGACACAGTATAGATGAGATTATGCTCGCTTTCAACTACCTTCCTCACTGTTCAAGGGGAAATCCATGAGTCTTTGTGTGAATTGAGTATTTTCTGAGATAGAGTTTAGATTTTGTTATTTTCTCAAAAAAATTCCAAACATTCCCTAAAAAATAAAAAGATGGACTTATGTATAACAATAATTTATCATTATAAACATTATTATTTGTTGACTACATTTTCGCCCTAGGATTTCCTGAAATAGCTATATATTAATTTAATTTCAAAATACTCCGCATCAAGGTAAAAACCTATTTATAAAATCCTAATCCATTCCCCAAATCTCAAAGGTTAATGAAGACCCCTTTATGTGATGTGAGAGATTAATGTGATCATTTAATAAAATAGATAAAGACATCTATTTATTTTAACTAAAATAATCATTCTTTCATTCATTTCATATAATTATAAGGCTTCTATCATGTGTAAGCCACTCTGTTAGGCAATGTGGATACAGCTATAAACAAAATAAAGTACTCTGTTATCATGGATCTTACATTCTATTGTGGTAAGAGAGAAAACAAAACAATATGTAGTAAACTACATAGGTAGAATAGAGTGACTAGTACAGCAGAGAGAAAAAATACAGCAAGGAACAGGATTTTGGAGTGCTAGGGGTATTGCATTCAGAAATAGAGTGGGTAGGCAAGGCCTCATTGAGAAGAAGACGACTAGGCAGTCTTGGAAGGAGAAGAGATAATCATGAATATATGTACGGAAAAACATTTGAAGCAATGGGAACAGTAAATGCAAATGTCTTGAGGTAGGATGATGCCTGATCTTTTAACTAGGAATAATATTTTAATTATTCTTCTTTTAGATGAGCTACTTCTTCCTTCTCCCACGAACAAATATTTTACATTTAGTAAATTATTTTCAGTTAAATAGTAACTACGGCAAGAAGTAGAATAATTGACAATTGTTTTCTCTGGTGGCAAAATCGATTTCCCTATGCAGATATATTTACATACATTTATATGTGCATATATACATTTATATATTATTTATTTTCTATATCTACACACACATATATATCTATATATGAAAATAACTGTTCTTACATAAATGGTGGTAAAAATATTGTATAAAATACATTTTCTTGATTTCCTTTTCAAAGTGGTAGATAGCAGAGACTTCTATAGACATGGTAAAAATATGAGAATAATGATAATAACAGCATACATTTTAGAAAAGCTTGCTATGAGCCGGACACTCCTCTAAATGATATATACATGTTTACACATTTAATTTTTATAACTACTCTATTATCTTCATTTTGATGATTAGGAGTTGAGTCTAAGGAAGGTTAAGTAACTTGTACTATATACTGTAGGAAGTTACTCATCCTGTATTTCACACAGCTGGAAACTGTCCATTTGCCTGAATAATACACACCATTCTTTCAAATTATAAACTATTTTGCCAGAGTAGACACATCCATACATGTTCCACTTGAGAGTATTAAGAGGATAGGTTCCACTGCTGGAGCCATTCTCAAATCCACTCTGTATGTGCTGCAAGTCCCTGTTTCTACCCCTGTTTCAGATATCACAAATTGATTGCTTTTGCTAGCTAATTCTGGAAACTACTCACAATTATTTTCCATATAACACAACAGGCAAGCTGAACTATAGACTGGAGTTGGCAGTTATTATGGAAACCATTTGCCATCCTGCAAGTGAGCAACATCGAGCCACCTAAAAGCAACAAAGGTGAAACTTACATATATATTGGTATATTTTGGAGAATTCCTATGTCAGTATATGGAGTACTGCTTGCATCATGAAAACTAAAAATAAGGATACCAATAAGGAGGCTATTGAATAATTAGGTTATAAGATGATGAGATCCTGGGGTAAGATATTAGCAGCAGGAATGAAAAAGATGGGCCAGAGAAAGTACAAGTTGTAAAGGAGGAGTTGATATTTCGTAACAACTATTATGCAGGGGAAAGAGTTGAATAAAAACTGTCCTTGCCTTATACTTTCATCTTACCCCTAGCTTTGACCCTACAGTATACAAGTTACACACTGAAGTTCAACCAATTTCATCTTTAGGGAGAAAGGACTATTAGCAATGTAGGCAGAGAACAGATTAAACAAACGAACAAAAAAGTCATTCGTGTACTATAATCACTACTTAGAATAGGAAAATTAAATTCCTACAGTCTAAGGAGGAAACTCTTTTGCATTTTATTTTTAGAGCATGGCATGATGGACAAATAGGTTCCAAAGAGAGTGATGCAGTACCAGTACCAGAATTTCAGAAGGTGTGCAAAAAAAAAAGAAAAGAAGAAAAGAAAGAAATGGAAACAACCAAGTCGATCTGTAGATAACTCTCTTTACTTTTTCTCTGGCTAAATAAATACATACATCCTGAATTAAACACACACGTACACACACACACACACACACAAATTCTTTATTTCTTTAAATAATATTAAATTAATATTGTCAATAATTCTGTATGATAAAATTATATGTAAGTTTTATATGCAAATATTAATGCAGTTGAGCCATCATTTCTTCAGCACATAATACATAACCTGTTATGTGTATATCAAAAAAAGGGGGAAAAAACTAAGTCATATTTATCCATGTTTTTATAGTTCCACGAACAATTCATGGAGATAGATGTTGAATTAAAATGTAATAAAATCAGTTGAGCTCAGTTGAATTGAATATGCTAAGTGGCAAAATCACTGGTGCCATGTTTTCTGATTCTCCAAGTTGGAAATTTGTGCTATTTCAGAATAAAAAGTTGTGGTTTGGAAATTATATGTAGAATCTTTATGTTTCTTTTTTTTAATATGAATTATTTCAGACTTACAAAATATAAATAAAGTGATCCTATAAACACCTGTCTTGCTACCATCTCAGTTACCAAGTGAGTTATCAATATTGTCAAAGCCCTCTATCTTATGTGCTGTTTCTGAAGTTGCTAGGCCTATCTGGGAACATACATTTTTGAGACTGGCACTGCCCATGAAACATTAAGACACATATTTGTTGCAACTATAATAATAAAAATATTTATAATTCTGTCCCTGTCACGTAACACATTGTTATTATGCAAATTTACAGTGCTGAATTACTTATTAACTGGAGCTATATGGAAACAATATTCATATTGATTACAAATATTATAGAGGTAAACAATGCATCTAGTTATTTATTTAGCTAACATATTTTGCACATTGAATGTTTGAAGGTGATGATGACAATGATTATAATGTTGGTGATCATTGCTTGCTTTGATGAATAATTAAGTCTTATTTTTCTCATTTAAATTCCACAATTTTTATTCAGTGCTTTTTGAGTCAGATACTGATAGATAGATGTCAAAAAATACAAATCATAATAAGAATAGCACTAATAATCTCAATCTAATTTTAAGTATGCATGCCTCTGTGCCAGGCCATCTACCAAGATTTTATAAACATTCAGTCATTTAATTTTAGTCAAAACTCTGTTTACAGATAAAGCAGATGTCACATATTTTGTTGAAAGTTACAGAGCTAGTAAGTAGAAGAACAGGACTCAAATACCAACTAAATGGCTACATACATTTGCCCATATCACAACATTTAAGAAAAAGGTAGTGATTTCTTTCTAAGTGTTGAAAAGAGAAGATAGGGAGCAGTTTTGAGTAAAGGGCTTATATGATCTGGTTGACATTTCATAGGTGGGCAGTAGAAAATAAGTGTAGACCATGGAAGAGAGAGCTAGAAAGAAAGTGAAGGAAGGCCTGAACTGAGTTAGGGATGATGCAAGAGAAATCGAGGGAGCAGATATGAGAAATATCTGGAACTTAGAATGGATAAGACTAGGTGACCAGTTGAAAATGTGGTAGATAAAAAGAGAGAAGAGGTAAGAATTGTATAATTGAGCACATTTTGTTTACTTAACTAAGGGAGGACCTATATAGCAGAAGCAGGCTTTTGGAGGGAAAGTCATTCAGATTTTTCAGACATTCTTCAACACGAAATAATGAAGAGTTCCCAGAGCTGACTGACTCCCAATTTTGGCTTTTATGTTATTAATCAATATTTAACTTGTTCTGAACTTAAATTATTATTATTATTAAATACCTAAGGGATGTCATTATATCTTAATTGCCATTTTTTTGAGTCTTCTAAGATGCAGCATACAATTTCTTTCCCTGAATTGCCTGAATACAGAGAGCTGATAGACTATCTATGTCAGAATTCAGAACAGAGTGAAAAATAAAATCAAGTAATTACATATTTTTCTAGTTTGTTGGAACCGAATATTTCAAAAACAAAATACCCTGATGATTGAATATTCCAAGTTTTTAAGTTTAAGAGTATCCAAATATATATGAAGTTAATTATTAAGTATATATGATGCTAACCAAAATAGTACTTTTAAACTGTTATAATAAGTCATTATGAACTAGTAAGTTGGAATCCAAGGGTACAGAATTTTAGTTATAAGATGAATAAATTCTGAAGGCTTAATGTATAGCATGGTGGCTATAGTTAATAATAATGTACTATATACTTGAAATTCACTGAGAGTAGAGGACATCTCAAGTGTTCTTAACACACACACACACACAGACACACACACACAGGGAATGGTAACTGCGAAGTGATGGATATGTTAATTATATTGATTGTGGTAATCTTTTCACAAAGTATACATATATCAAAACATCACATTAAACACCTTAAATACATAGTATTTTCAGTTGTCAATCATTCCTCAATAAAATGCAGAGGAAAAAAACACTGTGGTTCACTCCTTTAAGTAGGTTGATTTGTTTTAAAGATATTTCTATACAAGCTATACAGAAAATATAACCACTCAAAAATAGTGCTGGTAAAAAAAATCATTTATATTAAGGTTATTTTTTAAGAAGTCAAATTTGTAAAATCAGTAATTCATGTCTTTTCATCTTTAATGTTCAACATTTAAGTGCTTACAATAAATGTGTAAACGTAAGAATACTCAATCTAGTTAAAAAGTTAATAGTAAATTTTTATTCACTGTCACCATAGAATATTCATTTTGTTAATTTTGTAGATAGTCAGAAAGTTATTTCTTTTTATATAACTTGCATTAAAAATAAGATTGCTTGACAGAGTTTACTGTTAATATTTAGATTAAATGGTTTTAAACTTCACCGTTCCTTGGGAGGCATATGAAAGAAATGTTTTTTGTTAGATTAAAAACTAACTAAGTGCAGAATAATTCTTTGAAATTCAATGATGTTTAAAAAAACAGGAGTTTATAGGAATATTTTCCAAATAGTTTTTTTAAAAATCCAATATTAAAATAAATAGGTAGCTCTGCATTATTGTACCAAGTCATCCCTCCTTTCTCCTGTTTACTTTTGAAATAAAATCTAAAGACGAACTTCAAAATAGTATGCTTGTTTGAAGAGATACATGCTTGTATTTTCTGTCTATTATATTGTTATAAATATTGCTTTGCAGATGTGTTGGCAAGAGAAAAATTATAAATTATGCTACTCTTTCTGATTGGATTCATATTATGTAAGACATCAATTCTAAACTTGCAGTTACTTGTCTCAGCTCCATGGTGGAGCCAAAAGCATAATCTTCACATTTTCCTTTGAATTGAAAGCAGCATCTATATAAATCTTGATAACTTGAACTTAATCTTAATAGTTAATATTTCATTAAATATGTTTAGAAATAATGCATTTCTCCTGCAAACCAATTATTAATGGAGTGAAAATTTAAAGGGTCACAATTTGATTCACCATTTGGTTACTTTATTAATGTCATCAGCTATATTACAATGATGCTGCCAAGTACACAGACTGGAAACAGAGGAAATAAAAGAAAAATATACTTATAAAAAATATTTTCATAAATTTTTAAGTCACATTCTTTGTTAAAAAAAAGAGAGAAATGCATAGTTTGTTGCAAACATTTTAAAGACAGGCTGGAAAAGATGTAGAAAAGAGACTTCAAAAGAAAGGAAGGAAGGAAGGAAGGAAGGAAGGAAGGAAGGAAGGAAGGAAGGAAAGGAAGGAAGGAAGGAAGAAGGAAGGAAGGAAGAAGAGAAGGAGGAAGGAAAGAGAGGAAGAGGAAGAGAGGAAGAGAGGAAGAGTGAAGAGAGAGAGAGAGAGAAAGAGAGAGAGAGAAAGAAAGAAAAACAGAAAACCTGTAATTTAGTATTTATTTCAAGAGTTGCTAGACATTTCTAAAGTAAAAGAAAATTGCTCAATCTGGCATTCACTGATTAATAACATTTTGCAATTAAATGGGACCATTCACATTGAAAGTGCTTTTCAAGAATAAACTAATTAAATCTCAAAATACTACATGGAGGCCAATCAACCCTCTTTTCAGAAACAGCGAAACTGAGGCTGGATGGTTGAACAGGATTTGATGTATAAGTGTTTTTTCCTGTCCATACAAACACAGAATTCATGAACTATTAGAGGCTTTATCTGAAAATAAATCAGTCTGGGTATATAGAGGATAGGCCAAGAGGTAAGATTTTTGATTTGTGGATGGATAGATGCAGTCGATTCTTTAATAATGTATCCGGATGTTGATTTATCAAATCTTCAAGAAATTAAACAGTGGGATTATTTAATTCTCAAAAATCTAAATCCATGTAGAGGGAGCTAATGTCTTCAGAAAATGAATAGCTCAAATATATCAGGTATGATTCAAAATAAGTACTTACTTTAATGTCAGGTAAACTACACAAAATGATGTCAGGGATCTTTGTTTTGATTCTTGTGCTTGTGCTAGGTTTTCATTCCCATGAAGCCCTCCCTAATCTAAGAACTGACACTTTCCCACCTATTCTTCTATTCTTCTCTCAGATTTATCCACATCTGAATCACCGTTCTGGGGAGTATTGATGACTCATGCAAAACTGTGATTGTGAGTGGTATACATCTAATTTTAATTACCAAGGCTTCATATGCTCTGGGTGTGTGACTGTAGCAAGTGCCTGACTTGTCGTGTCATTTTTATGACAGTGTGTGATGGCTGCCATCATTTGTAATTACCTTGTAAATACAATGTAGTCCTCAAGGCAGCACAAAAATCCATTATGTTATACAAACTAAAAACATATGAAAATATTGCAGTTGCTTAATTCAAACAGAAATTTTTAAGAATACATTAAATTATCTTTTTAAAAAACCAAAAAACAAACTGTATCCATTCAAGTTATTAGTTGTGTGAGAATTAAAGATAAATAACAATAAATAGTACTTAATCGTCCAATAATATCTTTGTAATGAAAGAACCATTACTGTGTACATAGAGATAAGCTTTCTGGCATTCTTGCACTGTGCAATGTATTAGTTATGAATATTAACTTGGGAAGCATAGGTATGTGAAGCTGAAAGATTTTTCAATTTTAAAAATATTTACTTCTGTCAAAATTGCTTATAGCACAATGTAATTTTCAAACTAAAGACTAAATTATTATATGCAGCCAGATATAAAGTTCAAAATTAGTGATCTGAATAAATAGTGACTCATAATCATTATTAAATTTTCTGTATGTAAATTTACATCAGAGTTTAGAACAAATAAGCTTCTCTCACTTAGAGCACATTAAGGTCAGCAAAAACAGAAATTGATTATTCCTTTTTTATATATTTTTGATTTCTCTTATGTTTGCAAATAGGAAAAATGTGCAAAGTTGTTTCTGTGTACAGGAATAAAAAACTTTAAGAGAAAAGAGTTTCAGTTGAAGAAAACTTGTAATTATCATGCAACTTGCTATAAATATCTTTGATAATTTATGAAAAAAATCCTTATTAATTTGATTGCTTTTAAATTTCAATGCTCATTATGAATATCAAGAGGGCTTCCCTTGTATTCCAATTATAAACTTAATTATGTTAGGATGCAATAATATATGAAAACCACATTAAAAATACTAACTAAATAAACAAAAAGTGAAATAATGCTTACAGTGATTTAAGCTATTGTTTCATGTGCATACATACTGAACAAAGACACACACACAAAATAAAAACTCAAAAAAGCAAAACAAACACAAAAGGCACTGTAACCATTCTCTGTCAACAAACTATTGTTTTTCTAATCTGTTCCTGAAATTAATCAGCTTAGCATTCAATTACATATATTACTACTATATAAATATACAAAAAAAAATCAGGTTCCAACTCTTAAATGATTGAGAACCAGTATGATCCAATTTTGGAGGCATAAAGCACTGCTATTGGATCATTTAATGGAAATATCAAAGAGAATGTGATGGATATGATTCTTAGCTAAAATGGTATCAGAAGAATCAGACTACAAACTTATACAGCCAAACTTAGTGGGGAGCAGACATTAACTTGGGGTATATTTTTCTTTTCAGATCTGGTCATTTTCAGATTTCATCTCTACATTTTGCTTTGCAAATTCTATTATATCACTGAAACATGACTGTAACTTTATTATTACATTATTGTTTGGGGCAACACTGAAGTATTTGGCAGAGTCCAAAACCTTAATTATTTATAACTTGGGAGGGTGGATTACTACATGTGATAAATATAAACTTATATACAAATACATGGTACTGACATACAGGTACCATTTTATCAGATATTTAGATATTAGAATTAAAATAGTATTTAAGGCTAAAAAAATCATGGGAAAGAGCCACTCTTAAGTAAAAGCTGGTTGCTATAAATATCAGCAATTTCCTAACATATTTATTGCTGATTTTTAGAATAATTTATTAGATCATACTCTAGGCTAGGCACTGGGCTAAAAGTTGCCAGTCTCTCTGAAGTTAAATTTTAATTAAAATATGATGCTAACTAAGGAGTATCAACAAATATTTCAGATGCTCAAAGGAGAAACTAATAGATGAAAGCTGGAATTTTGAGGATACTTCATAAAGATTACAAGGCAAATTTTGAGAGGAGGTCAGAGTTTACACCAGGGCTTGCTGATCCCTGATATAAGCCCATCAAAAACAAAGCACTAACTTCTTACAATGACTTCTGATAACTACCCAGAGTCAGCCCAAACTTCACAGATGAAAAGCACAGTCTTCCCCAGGACTGCCCTCATTTCAGACACCAGCTGGAAGTTCAGAGATCACTAGTCCACCTTTGCTTATGAGCAGCTGACTACATATTTGGGGGTTCCCAACACTTCTTCATATTCAATAATTTTCCAGAATGTCTTAGAGAACTCAGGAGAGAACTATACTTACAATGACAGTTTTAATATAACGAAAAGATACAAATCAGAACCAGCCAAAGGGAGAGACGCCTAGGGTGATGTCTGACAGGATACAAAAGGCAGAGTTTCTATTGTTCTCTCCTGGTGAATTCAGGACGGTTTACCTCCTCGCACACTGATGACAATGTGCAGAGTACTAACAACCCAGGAAGTTCACCTGAGCTTTGGTTTCCATAGTTTTTTTAATAGGACTTATTTACGTAGGCATAGTTGATTGAACTATCGGCAATGTTAATCGAACTCCATCCCCAACTCTTTAATCACATCGTTGGTCTTTCTGGCTTGACCAGCCCTCATCCTGAGTTATCTCATTAGCATAAACTAACTAAGTTCCTAGCATGAGTTACCTGTTATTATACACTATTAGTGTGGTCTTATAGTGGAGAAGAGGGGTCACCATGAATAACAAAGATCTACCTATCACTCAGAAATTTCCAAGATTTTGGAAGATTATCCCCCTCCCCAGTAAGTGGGGCCAACACCAGTCAAGTTTTGTTTGTTTGTTTGTTTGTTTAATATGCACTTTCTGTATTTTTTCCTGTTTCCTTTATACTGGAAAAAAAATTGACTAGTTTTTCAAACTAGGTGAGCCTTTACAATTCAGTTAAAAAAAGACTAGTGTTTCATTTGTTGTTTGGAACAAGGCTCCAGCTCTTCTAATCAACAGTGTCATTAATATAATAATAGTAGTAGGAATCGGTTCTAATAATTTGCTGCATGGAATGATCAGGAGACAGTAGAGGGCTGGGAAAGGAATGAGGTGAGTGATACCATGGCTTCAATTGCAAAATTTTAGAGGACACCAAAAAACTCAATAATCAAAATAAATCATAATTCAATGTGATATTTTAAAATCAAAATTAATGCAAAGAAATCTACAATGAATAAAATATCAAAAATTTAAAATAACGGCAGTATCAGCAATATTGTTTTTTTTTTTTTCCCTTTTGCCTCTGGCACCAATATGACTTGGCATGGCACTGTGACCCCGGTTACTTAGGAAATTTGCAGGTGGCCAAAGCAGTCAATCCAGATTTTCTAGATTATGTAGAAATATAATTAATGCCAGATTCCACCAAGTGAAGACAGGACTCCTAACACATCTGTGTTATCTTGGCCATGATGGTCTCAAGACTTGGGCAGGTGAGTCAGTAGGCCCTGGTCCTCATGACTTCAGGAGGTCAAATTAGGGAACGCAACTTTTTCTAAGAGGATAGTGTATCTTCTCAGAAGATGGGCCTCTGGTAGATATCAAACCCAATCCGCTAAAACAAGGTTCTCCCTCTAGGTTGTGAGAAGAGCTGTTAGTGGCAGTAAGCTGTCACGTGCCAGACCCACCAAATCCTTCACTGTCCAGAATTGCTTCTTAATTCTAATATTTTCACTATAATCCTTCCTGTCTTTTCTTCTTTCTCTCTTTTATTGGAATTTAACAATTCCTCACTTCTTTTTCCTGGTCTATTTTGTCCCGCACTATCATATTATTACAATGCTTCTAATTCAAAATCCATCACTTCGGTTCTGTCTCTGTTCTTTCCTATTACTATCCCTGTGTATCTCACTCTCCTGCATCTCCCTTAATTTATATCCCCTTCTCCTACTCAGTCATACCTTTTTACTTTTCGGTACAAATTTATTAATGAAAGCAAGCATATATATGGAAATATATGCTATATCTTTCCTGCTCTAAATTAAAAAGCAACAGACAAAATACCTCTTTATATCCATCTATTTCACCTTGAAGAGCAAACAATTTAAAAGACACATATGCATTAGAATTGGAAAAAGAAAAATTTATACAGGAGTTTAAATTCTTAAAAACAGATAGTGCTAGAAATATTTTTATAAATGCAACTAATTTTTAGTATCTTTTCTCACTTTACTAATTCTAGTAAGTATCCATCTTCTTTGATATTATGGTCTATTTTAATAAACATCATCAAACAAAATACTGATATTCAGTATGCTGAAAGATAATGGACTCATATCCCCAACTTTGAGACTACCTTGTCCACCTCCCCCCACAGGTTTCTCTTACTTATTTGTTTTTGTTTGAAATGTCTTTAATTAGAAATAAAGCCTTTCACTACAAAATAAAGGATGACATTTTCAAAAACACAAACACTTAAGGTAGCTAATACATACCATTCTTAGTAAAATAAGATCAGATAAAAAATAAGCATATGCTAAGAACTAAAAAAAAATTGAGGTAACTTAGTGATTAAAAAAAGCAATTAAAAACAGCTCTATTAAGAATGCCATGTCTGAGATATTACAAGTAAAATTTAAAAATAAAGTCTTGCCAGAAATATTTTGACCTCTGAATCACTGTCAAAAATAAATCTCAAAAGATTCCTCCACTGTGAAGCCTGCATGAACTTACTGATATATTTAATCATTCTGAAATTATTTGTATGAAGTTAGGTTTTACACGAGGTGATATTGTAAACTGCAAATAATAAAGGCAGAATATAGAAAGACAGAAGGCTTCCATAATTTTATCCTGTTTAGGTAATGCAATGACATTCTAAAAGTTTCAGGCTAAGAGGATAATTTTAATTAATTAAAATAATTATTGCCATAATTTCGTTTAAGGTACAAGGTGTCTCTGCTCCGCACTGTACTGTGCTAACTGGAACTCCTGCATTTCGGCACTGTGTCCTCTTTTTATACTTTTATAATACACGCAGATTTCTGTTAACCTGGTATCATGCAAAGTGAGGACTGACATTACTCTAAATATAGTGTTCTGAAGAAATAGAGTTTTTTAAACACCAGTTTTAACAACAACAAAAAATATTTATGTATTTGCTATTTTTACCCCAAAGAACACACAGTTTTATATTTTTTTTCAATTTACTAAAAATGTTATAACTCTGACTTCTAGTAGATAAAAAAAGGGTTATGCTTTTGAATTACTGAAAAGCCTGAGTTCCTTAAATAGATATTATTTCTTTATTTTTTAGTATTTTTACTTGGTCAAAGTATTATCTATTGGGCTTTTGGCTTTATGGAACAAGTGAGAATGTTTTGTCTTAGAACATTAAAACTCCAAAGTAAATAAATCTGGCTCTTACTTATATTAGAAGTATGTGTTTGATAGCAAATGAGTACTTCCAAAATAATTTAAAAGTATAATTTCCGAAGGCACAGTATGTTGTAAATAAATCCACATGTCAATGAATAAAGTATCTGACTACATCTTTATCTGTCTACACAAATCTCTTTTCTTCACAAGAAAACTTAGGTATCTAACATCTCATTGAGTGAATGTTGACTGATTCCAAAGTAAGAAATCTAAGAGTTTTAGGTTTATAAAATATGCATGGATATTAATCTCCTATCAAAGATATTTGTCTGAAAATATCTTCTTCTGTTCAGATGGTTGCTTCTTTGTCTTGCTGATGGTTTCTTTTGCTGAGCAGAAGCTTTTTAGTTTGATATAGTCCCATTCATTTATTTTTGCTTTTACTCCCTTTGCCTTTGAGGTCAAATTCATAAAATACTCTCTAAATCCAAGGTCCATGAGTTTGGTGCCTATGCTTTCTTCTATGTTATTTATTGTTTCAGGTCTATATTCAGGCCCTTGATCCATTTGGGACAATATGGATGGATCTTGAGATTATCATGCTAAGTGAAATAAGTCAGATGGAAAAAGTTGAGAACCATATGATTTCACTCACACGTGGGATATAAAACTGAAAGCAACAAAAGAACAAGATGAACAAGCCAAGACTCTCAGTGTCTGTGAGTCTTTGGCTATAAATGAAACATTTTTATTATAAGCTAGATCAAATTTCAAACACTATAAATCCATAGTAGCTAATTGGAGCTACTCCTTGTCAAATTTGAAAATAAATTCTGACTCGTTTAAATAATTAGAAGTTATTAGTTCTGTGTTTATATAAAAAGGAAATCAACAACATTAAATATGTGATCTAATAAGGATAAATTACAAATAATTTATCTTCCTTAACCATTTAACAAAGCCACTTTCAAATATCTAAATATTTAAAGATTACATACAAATCAGTGTTATTATTTTAATAGAATGCCATTTTATAAAACTTAATTTCACTTTAAATTAATAATAGGTACGTTATAAAGTGTCTATTAAACTGCCATTAATAATTTGGGTAGTCTTAGTTGGCACACTAAATGCCGATGGTGCATTTAACATACAGAAAACAGAAGGAGAATGTGTAGAAAGTCATCCAATAACTTTTTACCTCTTTCCAAAGAGTGCTTATGTCATGTTTTGATAAAAATATATTGAGTACGAATCATTAAAGTCTTCTCAAAAGAAAAATGAACCAATAAAACTAGGAAAAACAGAAACAAATACAAAAAAGTAAAATGGCCATTCTAAATATCTTTATGTTTTATTTATTAATAATGACAACATTAAAAATATTCAACTATTTTGGGCCAAGAATTGGCCATGAGTGTAATAGTGAACAGAGAAGCACAAAGGAGGCTGCTATGAACACTGCAAATAATAGATACCTGACAGTGTGGTTGACAGTTCTAAGTGGTGCATATCAATCTTTTGTTTACTGCTGAGATAGTGTAGATCTTAATTACTTAGTGTTTGAAAAGTAATCTTTAGTTAAAATGCTCAAATGATTACAGCAATATAACATTATATCTGCTCAAAACATTTCTCAGCAGATGAGGTATGTCATCCTTGGTTTTGCTGATCCCTGTGTCATTCCTGATTACAGCTCTCTGCTTTTATGTCTATAACTAGTCTACCCACTTCTCTGTT
Source organism: Pteropus medius (assembly GCF_902729225.1). Classification (NCBI taxonomy): domain Eukaryota; kingdom Metazoa; phylum Chordata; class Mammalia; order Chiroptera; family Pteropodidae; genus Pteropus; species Pteropus medius. The sequence continues at coordinate 15,436,218 of NW_024346667.1, forward strand.
CTGGAGCTGATATATAAGTCTAGAGTGTTCTGTTTCTTATAATAATGTGTTTCAGATTAAATTAAAATTAAATTTTATTTATTTAAATTTCACCTGTCACAAATAATTTATTTTAAAATTAAATATTCGGTAAATTTCAGATTTGATAGTAGTAGTATATAAATGAGTAGTATTAGAAAGCACTGGGAACAGCAAGTTTTTTAGAAAAATGTCAAAATAAAGGTAAATAATTTACAATAAAAATTTAAAAACTTGTTAAAATTAAAACAGAAATATAGATATTCTATTAGAGTTACAGAAGTAAATAGTTAAGGATTGTAAAGACCTCTATTTTTGCTCCCTTATTACTTCAATCCTTATTAATATAAGGCTAGTAGGATAACACATAGCATCTCCAAATTTCTGTAATAATGGTCTTTGACCTGGGATACTAATTTCCCTGATGGCATAGAAAGATATTCAGGAGAAGGACAGGAATAAGTTTAAGAGAATCAATTTATAGATCCTCGCCTTCTATCTGTACTATATTCTAAAATAGACTCTCATAAATTTGTCATTGACTTTTCCAGTTTACCAAAAAAAAAAACAAAAAACAAAAAAAACAAAAAACCCCCATGCCTTACAGATCACAAATATTCCTTCAGTGCATTGCCCTGAAATGGGAAAATCTCCAGGGCACAGAAGAAAGTGGAACCTTTCTTAGAAATCAATCAACATACCATAAGCCCGTAGATTCCTAAGTTTTCTTTGATTATGCATATTTCTGTGAAGAATAATGTATCTTTTTAGAATCTTTTCTAAATTCATGTAACCTGAATTCATGTATATGGAGAACAACAATACTGGCTGAACACTGGAGTATTTTTAATTACTTCTTTTCAGAGCAATGACATATACTGTACAGGAAAAACTGTACCTCCTTGGATTAATATTTTAGTTCACTTTAGATTCAAATGAAATCTGATTACTTCAGGAAGTTATTAAGATTTTTGCTCAGTTTATAAATTTACAGAAAAGTTCTTTATAACATTGTTATTTCCAGGCAGTAGAGTTTTACTACCATTTAAAAACAGAAAGTAAAAATTAGTTGACTGCTCAGTGAAGTTATAATTTTAATAATGTAGTGTGTAAAGCTAATAGAGATGCCTGTTTGTAATGAATGAGTTATTTATGGATCATGTAAGAACTTTTTTTTTTACCAGAGACATAGCAAACTAGAACAGTACTGCTATTTTACCATTTAATGAGTAAGAATTGATTTCACCTTCAAATACTATTATATCTGCTTCCAAGTATCTGCTATGATTTCTAAAAGATATATTCATTTCCACTGGTGATATATTCAATCTAACTATAGATATAGCAGAGCAATTTTTAAAAAGTCAAAACACTTAAAAAAAAACACCACCACCAATGCCATGTAAATTTCATAAGTATATGACATATAAAAGAGAGTTATTGTAATACCAACTGGGTTTTCAAACTGTGTTTTGGCCTTTTAGTATGTCTTGCCAAATTTTCTTGATTGTTGGACATAGTATACTGGGTAAAAGGAACTGATGTAAATATGCCTTTAGGAATGTGACGGCGAGGTGTGGGTGGAGGGGAAGCCTTCTACAGTCCTATGATTAAGTCTCACTCTTTGACTGTGCCTATGCCTCTGGACTGTGAGCTTCACATGTGTTCCTCAGTCCTCCTGCCCTCCTGAGTAGGACAGAATGACTGGAATGGGCTGTAGTTGGATAGTTCCCTTCCTCCATGTGGAAAACCAGGGTAGGCTGGAGTTGGATATTCCCTACTTTCTTCCTGGTAGAAGACTAGAGTCACCTGGTGTTGGTTATTTCCTTTCCCCTATTTGTTTTATACTCTGATAAACTCCAACTAGTTGGATTCTGGTTAAGCAGTTTCACCCAAGGGCACAATTTAAGAGAACAGGATGCTCTAGTGTATTTCAAAAGGGTTCCTTCTCTCCCCTCCACCTACTGGAAGTACGGGGGATTGTTCTCCTATATTCACTGTGAGAACCTGATACGACTTCTTGATATAAAACTCACAAAAGTGTAGAGGCCCCTCAATGACTGGTCCCCTTGGAGTTTTTATCTTTCAGACTTGCCTGTACTGACTACTTAGCGGTTTGTCGATTACAGCTCCGATTTTCCTACTTTGGTACTGTTTCCCACAGATGCTTCTGCTCTGGCGGGGTGGAATTATCTGTCTTCATCTGTTGGTCTTTCCAACTTGGGGCGAGCTGTTTGACCTTTTAACTCACTTTTAGGGTTCTAAGAAGAGTTGTTGATTTTTCAGTTCAGCTTTTTACTTGTTAGACTCTAGTGGCAACTTCCAAGCTCCTTACATGCCGTCCTGAAAACTGGAAATCTATATACCTTTTAAAAAAAATTCAATTATAATATCCATTCTGTTTAGAAATCGACTTAGCACTCAATAATATACTTTAAACTGATGAGGTGGATTTTGTCCATTTAGACAAGCTCATAGATATTGTTGCACAAAAGCCAGCTGCACAAAAGTTAATGGATAGCAATGCCATTTAACATCTAAAATATGATTTGTGTTAATAGTGAAATTATATATGAGAAAAGGGAGGGTGTGATTTTCAGAATGTCTTTCAAATCATTACTGGAGGATCCCCAAGATATTATCTGAGGCCTGATAGAGAGATTTCTGATGCATATTTGTTACTAGAATCTAGAAATTTTTCCATAGACAAAAGTAAGAGCATCATTTTCATTTCTAGGGTGTGTATATCTCTAAGCAAAAGTATAAAGAAGTGGTATAACAAGTTTAATAAAATGGATTCTCTTTTACCAACACAAATCTACAACATGATACAAGCAACACCAACCTCGGAATTATTTGTCTTAACTTCTGATGCTTTTATATCCTGTGTGAATCAGTCATTCTACCAGAACTTTTTGAGATAGTGTTTTTAGAGTTCAACATACATCCATCATCCACTTCTCCTTCCCTCTTTAACTCTTTCTCATAGGGTTTCTTCTGCTTTTATATCCAGAGACTATTGCTGGTATTGTTCAATCTCCATAGAAAATATGAAGGAGGAAAACAGGAAGAGACAACAAAGCAGATCTTCTTTACCTCATGGAGGAAGTAGAAAAGCTAGAAACACTCATTTATTACTACTACTTACGATATAGAAAATCGAATAGCAGAATGCACATATTAAGCTGCTAGAAATAGAGATGAAAACAATATGTAGTTGGTTTGTCATAGTTTCTGCTCACTTTTCTGAGATGAGAATATGCTTTGCATATTTTAATCATGAGTACTCAGTTAATAAAATTGTCTATTTTTAGCAAATACAATGGACAGTTTTATGACCCTCTCCAAGTAAGACTTGCTCTTGCATCCTTATTTTTTATAATTAGATGCCTACAAGATGGCGAATATCCATCAATCACTGTGAAATGAAACTTCACTTTAATTTGAAACTGAAAAGCCACTAGAAGACTCTATATAATAAACGAGTCTGTCTCACTTTTAAACAAAAAGAAAGTAAATGCATACCTGTCCTATTTTACTGAAGCCTATGAAATATTTTGAAATGAAAATCACAGGCTTTTTTCCATATTAAAGCTTTATTTAATACCCTTAACTTAAACTCCTTTAATGTATTAGGCACCCTTAAAAATGCTTGCTATTCATAAAAAGAATTGAGTATTTTCTTTACAAGAAGCACACAATTCAGTGCATGTAATACTCTGATAAAATGATGCAAAAAGAAAACAACAAAGAAAATTTATTTGGGGGGCATCATAGCTTTTATCACCTGGTGTCATTCTTTAGAAAATAATTTGAAATCATGCACCTTATTAATCAGAATTCCAAAAGAAAAGCAATTTGTGGGCAGTTAGGTAATAATGCCTTACATTTTTAGATGCTATTGTGGCTATGTGTCCTGTTAATAAAAAATATCATAAAGAGGAATGGCCTCCAGGGTTATAAACAATGAGAGTGTGAATTTAGATCAGTGACAAGCATTTTCAGCTACAGTTTTTTATTACTTTAGTTGTAGGTGAATAATTTATTTTGAACATTTTTTACAGTAATTTTTTGGAAGCAGATGTACACCTGTGGCTCTTCCTTACACCATTCCTTCTCATGATACATCTTGAGGACAACAGAAGTGTTTCAAGTGCATTCGTCCCAAAGGCAATGGTCACGCTGTTTGCACTGCATCTTTGCATTTTGTTTCCAAGCCTCTTTTCCCAGTCTCATGTCTATTCTGTGAAGACTCACTATCTCTCAATAAATTTATTTTTTCTCAATTAGAATCAGCGTCTGCCGCTGGTAATCAAAGAGCCCTAATTAATGAAAGGTAATTAGGAGACTAAAAGTTTTGAAAAGAAAAGAAATCCTGAAAAACAAAATGGATTGTTTCAGATTGATAGAGGTAACCAAAACCTACTCAGATAAAACTGCAATAAAAAGTGGGTGAGTCCTGCAGAATGCTGAATTCTGAGGCAACAGATAAGAAAGCTGTAAGAAGCTCTAATGACAACCTGGGCATTGTTTGAAAAACCACATTTGTAGGATGTATTGCAACATAAGAGTTAAACGGAATCAGTTGATTCCTGAAAATGTTATGTGAAGTGGAAAAAATGCTTTATCCAGGCAAATAAAGATATATAAATACATTAAATAAGGTCAAGAAGGAATCTCAAAAAATGTTAGTTTTACACTGCTTTATTCCCAGAACCAAAAACAGTGCATGGTACTTAAATATTCTCAATAATTCACATAATTATTTAATTTCGATTACAATTTGTATTAAATATCCAGTGCTGTGAGTTTATCTAACAAGTGAACTAAACACAACCTGAGCCTCAGAGTAGGCTTCCCTGAAAACTGATGTAAAATAAGATAACTATATGTGATTTGTTGTTAATGGAGAGAGAGAATGTTGGGGACAGAGGTGGAATCAAAGGCCTGCAATTATGAGAAATGGAAAGACAAATAGGAATATTGAAAGGAGATTTTTTTGAGGCTGGATTGGTGGTATGCTGGTAATAATTTATAACTGGCTTTCTGTGGAAAAAGCTCTAATCTATATGCTAATTTTATAAGTATATGCTAATTTTCTGAGGCATAAATTCTTCCATCATGATTTCAAGCCACCAGTGTGATACAAGCTCTAGCTAGAACTTACCTAGCCCAAGTCTTCTTAAACACCATGACAACTTCTATCGGTAAATTATAAGTGCCAGTGCATCAGGACTCAGCAAACCCTTGTCTCTTGAAGCACCAATACATTTATCTGCAGTCATCATTAGAAAGCCCTTGGAAAGTAGGTCTATGCTATGTTTCTGGTCCCATCCTGTTGCCTTTTTCTTATTAAGTTTTAGGGGAACACACTATGTAGAAATTCCTATTTAGCAGGTAGGGGCTTATAGTTGAGTGTCACATGTCAAGCATCTAATGACTGAGTTCATTAGGGACCAAGATGCACACCTACTCTGTGTGTGTCTATCTGAAGTTACAGAATACGAAAATTTCAACTAGAAAATATTCACACGTACAGAGTTCTTGGTCTCTTTAACATATCCTCAAGTGTTGGTAATGTATTTTGAATTCAAAGGCAAATTTGTGAAGATGATTTCCATTTTAAGAATGCATAAAAGAATGAGAATCATTTTTTAATTTCCTTTCCATTTTGTATATACTTCAAGGCATCCAGAGATAATCCTTCTACACTACAAAGTAACTTAGCCAACATATTTCAACCTTCTTTCCCAATAAACACTTTTTGCATTTTCTACTCCATCTAGTAATAGACTTATTTTGCAAATCACCTTCAGATTTACCTTCCAAAATCTCTCGGATCCATTTAAAAAACTCAATTATTTTTTAAAGGTCAGGCCTCTACTTTTTGTTCAGTTTCTCCCTATCTCCTCATGTACAGATGTAAAATAAAGAAGATTAAATATATAATTTGTTCATAAAATATAAATTCACTTAATAGTCTTACCACTTAATTTTATGCTATGGATAAAACATTTCAAATAAATCTTAAACTCTAATCGGAACAAAATTCTAAACTGGAAATTGACAGCCTTTGGAATGTAATCACACATGACTTTCTAAATTACTGTTCTTAACTGATTTTTATTGGCTAAAAAATAAAATGGGGGTATAGTTACTTATCTTAGGTACAGTTACTTATCTTAAAGTTCTCTTTTCAAGATTATTCACAATTATGAATGGTTTTATGACATTTTACTTATTGTTAAGGCCATTTGATTTTGGAAAACTATATGAATTATTATTATTTTTTTTATTATATGCTTCTAAAAGGGTTTGGCCTCCAAGTTAAATTAGATGATACACTTTTTAACTTTTGAAAATGGTCTTTTTATTATAATTTGTATATAGGAAAAAAGTCATGTAATTATAAATAATAAGTTAAGAAGAAGCACATCACCTACATATAGGGAAAATGACTTTTGACATTGAGAAAGAACCTTCTCTGATTCTCTGAGATTCTCACTGTCCCTTGACTGCCTCACTAGCTCTCTCTGCACACGGATACATGCACACATAAACATGCACGCACGTGGATTCTTTGTATCTTTTTCTCACTTTTTCTCTTTTCTCATACCTATTTTTTTCACTCAGATAAGATTTTGACAATTCATGACCAAATATAGATATAAATATAGTATGTATGTGTAAATGACATATATTTTTTCATATGTTTACTGGGGTTAAATAATGATTACAACTACATGTTATTTACTGTTTTAGGCAAATTTTTAAAATAGAAACAGAAAAATATACAACATAGCTAAAATATGTAATTTCTCTTATAGCAGAGTAAAATGTATTCTTTCTCATTTTGCTGTTTTAACTTAATTTTAAATCACATAGTTTTCAGTGTTCATAGTTGAAAAAATACTTTCCTAGACTGTGAAGAAACACTTTAGAAAATTAATAAAAGACCTGACTTCAATCTTTAGTTGTGATGTATACTATTTTTTTCTCATCACAAATTACTGTATTCTAACTTTGATTAGCTACTTCAAATTAATTTGGTCACAGAGAAAACTGAATGAAAAATTGCCTTAATCAATGCAAATAAGTGCTTTAGTATCAAAAAACAAGAGCAACATGTAATGCTATCAGACAATTTGGATTGATTCTTAAAACCAGGATCCTAATTCTACTTCGGCTCATAAAAAAGCTGTGCAAAGACAACTAGCTAGCTACATAAAACTACATATAAGTACATAACCTACATCATTATGTAAAACTTATCTAAGCCTTTGTTTTATTTGTAGGATAATAAGGATGAGATAATACAGTAGTCTCCCCTTACCCACTGAGGATAGTTCTAAGACTCCAGTGGATGCCCCAAACTGCTGATGGTATTGAACTCTATATACAGTTTTTTTTTTTTTTCCTATGCATGCATACCTATGATAAAGTTTAATTTAAAAAGCAGGCACAGTAAGAGGCTATCATCAATACCTAATAAAATAGAAGTTATAACAATATACTGTAGTAAAAGTTATGTGAATATGGTCTCTCATTCTCTGTCTCCCTTTCTCTCAAAATGTCTTTTGTACTGTACTCACCCTTCTTCTTGTGATGCACCATTTGTGAAACCAATCCATAAACAAGATGGCTGCCATCCATGCTTTCTGACTATGTTGCCACGACACAGGCAGGTAATTTTTGTTTTTGAGAGAGCCTGGGTTCTTTGCTCTGCACACTATGCCTGGCTTTATCAGTTTCTTCACTGACAGACAAAAATTCTCTAGTATTTTTTAATATTTTCAGTTCGAACCTATTCATGAATCTGTGTAATCATCCCTTGCAGTAAATGGCTTGGTGTCACTCACTTCAGGGGATCCCTTGTTGAAGTCTTCTTATAGGCTCATTGCTTTCTGGTGCAACATGTTACCCTCAGTTGCAACACATTTTCTGTTGATGTCTTCCATCCACAAACTTAATGCTTTTTCCATCTAAACTACTAAGTACTTATCATATACTGTGGCCATAACTTTTGCAGTTGGAGGTGCAAATTTCTTTTTCCCTCTTCACAATTTCACAAAGAGAAGATATTTTCTAAAAGTAGATCTTAACAACCTCAGCAGATGATTTTTTCCCTTTCCTAATTAAGTAGAGAACTTCCACCTTTTTACTTAAAGGAAGCACTTAACAGCTTCACTATGCTGTATTCGAAGTGCCAGCATCACTACTCTTTCAACTAACTACCGGTGGGGTGGGGAGCATCTCAGGTGTGGAGATGCTGGAGGAAAGAATGAGTCACGTCTGGGGCAATACTGAGCAGGGCTCGAGAAATTTCACCGTAGTCCTCAGAAGAGCATGAAAAGTAAAATTGTGAATAAGGGGGAATGACCTACAACTGGATGATCAAAGGGCCTTTCCATTTCTGCTTGTATGTAAAAAACAACTTAAAACAAATTTTTTTTCATATCTTAAAATATATAATTTCACATCTAGAAATAAGGTTTGAAACTGCCTTTCCATTCTTAGTTTTAAAATAATTTCAAGTTAAATGTAGTATTCTTAATGAGAATTAGCCAGTTTATTCATTTTTAATTCTTCTTAAGAAAAAAACCAAAACATTATATAGTTTTTCTTATCTGTATTTTTAGCATTAATTCAGTCATTCAGCCAACTGAAAAAATGTATTAATTAATTAATACACTCATACCATGGATTATTACTATAATAGTAGAAATTAAAATATCATTTACAAAGATGCTGATTATGATATTCATGGTAATTATTATCATAATGATGATAGTCTTCAAGACAGTTACTTATATAAATTAGTTTCTAAGAAGGGAGGGAAGATGTTATATTATATTTTTAAAAGTTACAACCCAAAGGTGTTAAAATTAAGAGAGCTGTGATCGCCTCTAAAAAATGCTGGGTTATGTGGAAAATTAATTTACCTTGACTAGCTCATTAAGTGATGTCACCAGATTAATGTATTTTTGCAGTTTTTAACTACCAAATTCATTTATACTGAGGGAGAGTTCCACTCCAATTGTCTTTTGCACAACTCCTTCCTATTTTTAAGAGGATAGAGTTTTCCTTATGAGTTAAAAGATAAGAAAAAAAAAAGACATGCAAAATTTCCATTTATAGAGTTTCTACATATAAAATGGTATAGAAGGTATAGAAGTATGTATCTATGTTCATTTCTTATTTGTCTTTCCAAGTAGTTTTAGATTCATGTGTGAAATTTCTAATTTATTTCTTCTAAAGAGTCTTTTTTTAAGCCAGTTTGAAAAACAAACTACTACAGTATACATAAATACATTTAAATAAATATTATATATCATACTGAAAATTAAGAGACTTTTATTGTTTAATTCCTTTATTTACTTTTTTACCATTGGAATTCTATTATATTGAATGTTTAAGAATCAACTTTTGGTACATATTCATTTCATAAATCTCTTTTATTGTTTTCTTAGAATGAAACTAACCTGTATTTGTAAGTATAGTCTGTTAAAAAATTTAAAAATATTTGAAAAATAAATTATATTAATGGCACATAGGAATCAACATATATAAATGAAAACCACTTCTTTAGAAGATGACTGTGGCTATCATATAAATAACACATCAAGTGTTATCTTTGTTTTTCTAATAATGTAATTGAAGTAATATCTGTAGGTATGTGAGATATAAGGTTTCATTTTTTAATAAAAATCTGAAAAATTCCATAACTGCAAAATATTTTTCATTATTCAGAAAGAAATGTTTTTATTTCTAAAATATCCACTTGAAAATGAGACAGTATAGCTCTAAATAAAAAGGTAAAGATTTGAATTTAATGTAGTTAATTTTAAGAGCAACCACATCTCCTCTTGGGATTAAATCTTTTTGCAGTTTCTCCCTGGGTTGATGCTACGGGCTTGGTTAACAAAGGCTGCTATGAACAGGGATCATGTTGGGTTATACGGAGTGGATCTGTTAAGTGTGAAAAGAGATTAAGATCAGGTTTTCTAAGTAATGACTCTGGCTCTATAGGAGGAAAACAACACACCCAACCTCATTAGACACTGGAACGGCCTCCCATCCCAGACTGTCTCTGCACCAGGAGGGCAGTGACTGGTGACTGTCAGGCTCCAGGCCAAGCTGGGAAAATGACTCCTGTGAATTGATCCTAAGGACTCTCTGTAGGGTACTTTATTTTTGAAATAGTTAACTGCTTGCCTCATGAACCTTGCCTCTATCAAAATGCTTGCAAAACTGTTAAGTTTCCTGCTGACTATTTAGCAGCACTAGATATCATTTCACATTCTGGCAAGCGAAACAATTACCCTGAACCATTTTAGCCACAATGAGGCACTTCCTCAGAACGTCCCTAGCTTGACCTGCCTAAACCACATGATCGAAGACCTCTCAGTGCTGTGCTTGCTGCTCAACATAGCATATCACAACTTTTGCTTTCTACCCATGCATCCATGATAGACCCCACTTCCTTCATTATTTTCACCACCAGCACCTCTTCCATACCCGAAAATGCCATCTCTACTCCTCTCATCCACAAGCCCCTCGCTGTTGTATAGCATGACCCTGCCCCACAACTCAATCAAGTGGGCCATATCCTATTATGACAAATATACTCAAACAAACCTCCAAGGCAGTGGTCCAGTCCTTGCAAGTAAAATGACGTTGACTCTGTTACCATGCAGGGCCAGACCCCTGTTGCTATCTATCCCATAGCTATTCCTCGTGATCTAGCCCTCGTGCTAATTCCCTCCAAAAGACCAGAAGCCTCATTTAGGATGGAGAAAACCCCTAGCCGAGACCCCAAACAGAGCACCCTGTGGATAAGCATCAAAATAGCTTACCCCCCATCTCAGTACTTCTTAAAAGCTAGCAACTATACTTGAATACAAGGGCTGAGTCTCACTATATATCACTGCCACTTAATTATGAATAATACCTCATTTGGATTCTATTGTAGACCTGATTCAAGGGGGAGAGCGGGTTCACCTGACACTGCCCAAGCTACAAGCTATTCAAAGAGATGATCCCTATTAGTGCAACATTGTAAATAACCTTTAATATTTCAGCCACCCTTTCCTCTCCCAGCATCTCTCTGCTAGTGATGTCCTGATCGAGTACCAAAACAACCATTCCCTTCCTTTTCCCGGTGGGACTGGCTATCACTACTGAACTAGCAGGCATGGGGACAGGTGTTGCCATTGTAGTCCAACGAGATCAAATATTAGAAGCCACCCAGCAATGGTCACCCACCCTAACCAACCACATGCAGACACTATACCAAATTCTGAATCTAATACAACAGTGTGGCTCATGGTGATGGATGGCCAACTGGAATTCCATTTCCTACTGGTTGAGTAGGATGGAATCTGTTCTGTACAAGGCACCTCTTACCGACGTACATTAACAACTCTGGACAGGGACAGGCCACTCTCCACGGTACACAGGTCATACAAATAACTAAAATGTTTCAACGATTTCCAGTACTCCTCAAGGACCCTGACCTGTTCTCATGTCTCTTGCCACCCACCTGGGGACAGTGGCTAAGACACGGATTCCAAACAGCAGCAAGTTTATTCGTCATAGGTGTCATTACTGCCTTGGTTAAATATGTTTTACAGTGGTTTCAGAAAATGATATCTATGTCCTTTAAGATATCTGTAACACAAGTGATCGCTATTTCTGATGCCGAGGCATCACAGGATAGCTTGATGAGAGTTTAGTTAAGCTACTCCATGGTATTGTGGTCTTGGCATCCATTTTCTTTGGCCAAGCAAGTGGTCTACAGGGAACTTAAAATGACACTAGCTCCCACATGTAAACACATGTTCTTGTTAGCAGCTTACAAAGTCATAAACAGATATATATTCCTGATATGACTCCCCCAACAGCCCTTGTGATCAACAGTTCCCCCTGCCTCCTACTGCTTTCCCACGGGTTCTCTCTAGATAAGACTATTGTGGGACTTACCAAAACCTCACTCTTTTGGTCTGAATTGGCCAATCTGGCCTTAGCCCAGGAACCCCAAAGCACTCCACCCACAGATCCTAATGAAAGCATGTGACCCATATCCTGCCATTCTCTGTCTGTACTATGCCTTGACTTCCCCTTGTGGCCCCTTGAGCTGTACTGTGTACTTCCTCCAGGACCTGTGAGTAATAAATTTCTCTATTTCAATTCCTCTTGTGACCTGTTGTTGAACCATGGCACACCTGGAATCCATTTAATAAATATTAATTTAATAAACTGATAACAGAAAGATTGTACTAATGTTTTGTCTCATCCCATTTTTCCCCCAATTATTTTAAAATTTCATAGAGAAGATTTTACTTCCTTTATTAGAATAGTATTTATTTCTGATTTTCTGTTGTATCACAATCTGTTATAAATCCAGGCTATTTAAAGGGGAGAAAGATAATTGTTCTTTTGTAAAATTTAAAGGCAGGGTTGATCTATAGAAAAATATCAAAGTTTTTAAATTTGTCAAAGATATTTTTCTAAATTCTAAGCTGTCAAGAGATTTGTGATAACTCAATTCTTCCTTTCAGAAATCTCAAAGATCAATTCTTATTTGAGGTTCTGGTGATCATGTGGTTATCTGCACCAATCATTAACATGGTCATGAGGAACAAGTAAAACATGTGGGAGTTATTTCACTGTCTCTGTGATTTAGAGTAATTATGATGTATATCAGTCATCGTGTTAACGCCAAAAGCTGCCATTACAAGCACGTCATATTTTAATAATATTATGTGCAATTTTAAATCTTCACCACCAAATATTTCGATTAGCTTTGGTAACTATAACTATAACTATTTTATAACTAAAATAAAATAAATTTGCCCAAAGTCAAAAAGAAGCCAGTGATGGAATGAGAAATTTAAAAATCATGACACAAATTCTCAAATATTATTTACAAGTATATAGAAACATTTACTAAAAAAAATAAGGATTTCACATGCTAAATATCAAAATAATGTTACCTATCACAAACACGTATAGGAGGTTTGGAGTGGGGAGAGAGAAAGAAGGAGAGAGGAAGACTGTGGTGAAATCACATTTGTTGACACAATATCTGGACAACTTTTATTCTGTGTGCTAGCCTCATCCTTTAATAAAATCATTCTGACATTTTCCCTCCTGATATGCATAAAATAGATGGCATCCATATATCCATAGGGGACATATATTCATGGGTATCTTTGGGTTATGTAAAATTGTTTAACTTACATGTGTTCCTCAAAATAACATTACAGAATGAACGTGGGAAAGAAGGCAATATTTTTCTAAAAAAAAATTAGTATCCAATTCACTGCAACAAAAATCCTTATAATCTGTCCATAGTTAAAAGTGACAGTCCATTAGATGAATTTGAAAAGTGTAATTTTGTAGTTAAATAATCTAACTGTAGTGTTCATGTCAGTTTCTCATTTTTATTAACCAACTCTCTATGCTTATCCTTTAGAGATGTATGATAGAGTAGGAAAACTGCAGGTCAGCAATGAATTAGCATGGATTACATTGTCAATCACAGTAGATACAAAACTAGAGAGGAGAAGACACTAGAACGTTGAAAACAAAGAGCAGGCGGCAACAACTTAGTCTACAACTTTGTGACAAGTATAGTCCCAGGAGTTCACTTCAGTATCATTACAAGATATTGCAGAGAAGGTGTTGTATTGGGGGAAGGTGAAGGTAGCCCATTTGAAAATGAGAAAGCCACTGAAATGACTGTGAGAACACACTGTTAATTTAAAGTGATATCAGACTAATTGATACTTTTAGAACTGCGGAATATTTATAAATACCTTTAGCTTTCTGCAGCATAAAAATGCAAATCACAACAGTTTAAGGTTTACTGCTTTTCAACTGCAGTTATTTGTTCTTATTTTTAGCACATTTTTTCTTGTTTGGGTCATTTATATACAATCTGGAAAGTCATGCCCACACACAAGAGTTATCCCTATTTTCCTTCTCTCCAGATGATATAGACTTGTGACTCATATCTGCAAATATAAAGACCAAAAATAAGGGCGAAGATTTAAAAGAAGGTAGGTGTAAGCCTTTCTATTTCTCACAAACAAGTCACTGTGAATCTGGCATGTTTCCCCACATTGCAAAATATAAATGGGTTTTACTCAAGTTAAAAAAAAAATAAATAAAACAAAGATATCACACCATACTTTTACACTTGTTGAAAATAAACTCCTCTTGTTACCAAAGAAATGCTCTTTGAAGTTCTGGAGACAATAACATCAAATCACAACTTAGTGTTTTTTTTAACATGACCTGGATACAAGAAGTTAAAGCTTTTGTCTTTGAACATAGTAAAACCAGAAAAAAAAAATAATGAATCTCTTATTATTATCTTTAAAACAATTTTTTAATCTCAAATCGATAATCTCATTTTCTGGCTGAATTAAGAGGAGCATGTGCCCATGGAGCTCTCCTCCCTATGGGCCAACTGAGGTAGCTAATGTCTACCTACCAGAGCAGAGCATGACTACTGGCATTGTTTAGGTGACAAATCTCTCTTCAGAGTTAGATTGAGGTTGAAGAAAAGTATTAAATCCGTTTTCTTCTCCTCTTCAACCCAATGAACCGTACACATACATGCACACACATCAATCCCAAAAGAAATATTTTTGAATGAAGAAACAAGGCTTATTTTCTTTTCCTCATTATCCACCTGTCGTGTACAGTTGACTCTTGAATAATTCGAGGGGTAGGGACAATGACCCCACCCCCAGCTGAAAATCTGAGTATAACTTTTGACTCCCCCAAAATGTTACAGTCAACCCTTCACATCTGGGTATTCGATCGACTGCCAATTGAGAGAGGGTAAAGTCTAGGATGCTAGGGATGAAGGAGAAAACTCAATGCTCAGACCATTCCACATACAGTTTAGCCACTCAATTCTCAGTCTCATGCTCTACTCCTACTTCCCATGGTATGTGTCCACTGACACTTGAACATACCATATGATCCAGCAATCCCTCTCCTGGATATTTACCCCAAAGACTTGAAAAATCATATTCAAAAAGATATTTGCACACCAATATTCATAGCAGCATTATTCACAGTGGCCAGGACATGGAAGCAACCAAAGTGTCCTATGATAGATGATTGGCTAAAGAAGCTGTGGTACATATATACAATGGAATATTACTCAGCCATAAGAAGAGATGAAATACTGCCATTTGCTACAACATGGATGGACCTCAAGAAAATCATGCTAAGCAAAATAAGCCAGACAGAAAAAGTTGAAAATCACATGATATCACTTATATGTGAGATATAAACCTAAAAGCAACAAATGAACAGACTCATGGACATGGACAATAGACTAGTGGTTACCAGTGGGTAAGGGGGAGGGGTGATGGGATAGATAGACAGGGTAAAGGGGGTCAAATATGTGGTGACAGAAAGAAATCTAACTATGGGAGATAAACATACAGTGTAAACATAAATATGCCTCACTATTAAAGTGTACAGCTGAAACTTTTTGGATTTCATTAACCAATATCACCATAAAAATTAATTAATTTAAAAAATTAAATAAATAATTTAAAAATTAAAAAAAAATAAAGTACCCCTTAGGGGTAAGGTTGCAACTTGAACAATTTGATAGTTTTTGTTTACTTAGCCATAAGGTGAGTCCAAAGAGAAATGAGAAATGAGAAAGGCTACATCATAAAATCTTTGAATGATACTAATCCCAGGCTGAAGTGGTCATATCATCAGAGAATGAATAGAACTACATAGTAAGCCAATTTATCTTTTATGCTCCTCTACTAATCAAACATTTCTCCCTAATTTTAAAACTATTCTAATCTATCATGTGCTCTTAGCTCTTTCTAGGTTGGAGGAGGAGGATGACCTTGCATCATAGTACTTCGCATAGTTTATGTGGATCTCCACGCCCCAGGATTCTGGTCTGCTGTTTCCTATGCCCATGTTCCCCAAATGTAAAAGTCAATTAACATAAAACAAATGACAAATGAAAAAAAAATGACACATCTTCTTCTGTAATATATTAGGTATGTTGTTTTCTGCTAACAAGAAGTGGGTTAATCTGATAAATGAGTCCCTTTTTCTAATGTTAAATAATGAATTAACTTTCTTTAGAAAAACAAACAAAAATTAAATTGGGTGAAATGTCTGTATATATCATAATAAGTCCATTAATAACCATAAGTCCATTAAACAAAGAACATTTAACATAACAAGTCAGCAATGAACACAAATTTAACTTTTTAAATGTAACTATTAATGATGAAACTATTACAATAAATGATGCACTATCAGTAAATAGCCATATGTAATTTTTGTTTTAACAAGATTTTAGAAAAACAATTGGCAATTTAAATTAATAACTCTAAACTCAATTGTTTAGAAAAACAATTGGCAATTTAAATTAAAACAGTCATACACTTTGACCCATCTCTCCTTCTTCTAAGACTCCTAAGGTAATGATAGGAAACAAAGACAAACATAAAGATTTTTAGACATTCTTTGAGGTATTACTTATAATTAGAGCAACCTAGATATGTAGTGATAGGGTGAGATTAAATATGGTAAATCTATAAATAAAATATTATATAGCAATCAGTTATGTTTAAGAAAGAGAGCAAGTAAAAATAAACAGAAGACATCTGTATATACAATTTCTAGCAAATTGATTAACATAAATAGAAGATTTTCATCTTTAAATTGTCTGTATGTTATGCATTTCTTCAAGGAATCTTCATGTCTTACAACAAAAATAACTTTTAAAAAGGGAGAAAAGAATAGTAGGATAAATACAAAACTATTACCTCTAGGTGGTGGATGAGTTACTATAGAAAGCCATTTCCTATTTTACATAATACATTTATTGATTTATTTGGTCACTTATTATTTATTATTGTGGTAAGAATACAACATAGCATCTACCCTCACAAAATTTCAAAACACAGTAGAGCACTGATAACTCTAGGCAGAAAGTTGTATGTATTTACCTCGTATAACTGAGACTTTATACCTGCTGAAAAACTCCCCGTTCTCCCCACTCCCAGTCCCTGGAAACCAACATTATGCTTTCTATTTCTATGAGTTTGATCTTTTAGATACCTAATATAATCAGAATCGTGGAGTATTTGTCCTCCTGTGGCTAGCTTATTCAACTTAGTGTAATATCTTCCAGGTTCTTCATGCTGTCACATATGGAAGCGTATCTTTTGTTTTTAAGACTAGATAACATTCCATTGTATGTATATACCACATTTCCTTTATCCATCTCTCTGATTGATAGACATTTCAATTGTTCCTGGATCTTGACTATTGTTTATAATGCTGCAATGAACATAGAAGTGCACATATCTGTTTGAGATCTTTGTTTCAATTTTCTTGTAATATATATCTAGAAATGGGATTGTTGAATAATTCTGGTAAGTCTTTTTTATTTTTTTTGTGGAGTCACCATGCCGCTTTCCAAAGTGGCTGAATCATTTTCACATTCAACAACGTACAAGGCTCCAATCTGTCCAAATCCTTGCCAACACCAGCATTTAAAAAAAATAATAATTATAATAGCCACCCTAACAGGTGTGAGGTCACATCCAACTGTAGTTTTGATTTGTATTTCCATTTAATTACCTCTATTAAAAAACATAACCTGTTGGTCATTTGTATGTCTTCTTAGGAGAAACATTTATTCAAGTCCTTTGCCTATTTTTAGTTAAATTATTTATTTGCTATTGAGTTTAGAAATTCCTAATATATTTTGGATATTAATTCCTTATCAGGTATATAGTTTGCAAATACTTTCTCTCATTCATTAAGTTGCCTTTTATTCTGTTGTTTCCTTTGCTCTGTAGAAGCTTTTTAGTTTGATATAATTCCACTTGTCCAATTTTGCCTTTCTTGTTTTGCTTTTAATGTCATATCCAAGAAATCATTGCCAAGCCCAAGTCATGAAACTTTCCTCTGTTTTCTTTTTTCAGGAAGTTTTACAATTTCAAAACATATGCTTAAAACTTTAATTCATTTTTGAGTTGATTTAAATGTGTGGTATAAGGGACTAATTTTATTTTTTTGAATATGTATATTGTTTTCCAGCAACATTTGTTGAAGAGACTGTTCTCCCTCCACTGTGTATTCTTAGCACCCTTGTTGAAGATCAGTTACCATACATATATGGGTTTATTTCTGGGTTCCTCATTCTGCTCCATAATGACTATATGTTTGTTTTCATGCCAGTATCATACTGTTTTAATTACTATAGCTTTGTAGTGTATTTTGAAATCAGGAAGTGTGATGCCTCCAGCTTGGTTCTTCTTTCTCAAGATTTCTTTGGCTATTCAGGGTCTTTTGTGGTTTCACACAAATTTTAGGATTTTTTTTCTATTTTTCTAAAAAATGCCACTAGAATGTTGACTCCAATATCTTTCTCCTGCACCAGAGCCAGCTTGGGGGAGAGACTGATGCAGTTAAAATTAAACTGCTCTCTTTACCTGTCTCAGTGCTGCTGATCTCAATGCTGTTTGTCTGAGGTACTGCAAATTCTTAATTGGTTTATGGATTTCTCATAAAGGTATTTTGTTATTAAATCATTATTAAACCTGTGTTTCTATGGGAGAATGAGGGCTAGAACATTCTGTTCTGTCATCTTGCTGACATCTTTACTGATTTTATATATATATATATATAAAATGAAAATGCATTTATGTGTTATTTGTTATTAATTTTTAAATAAAAACAGCTTATAGATTTTGTAAGGATACTGTAAAATTTCTTCACTTGTTTGATTCAAGTATATTTTATATGAGTATTTTTTCATGTATATCACATATTTGATACATCTTCATATTTTGAGGCTAAGTTAAATATATTCATTCTATTCATGAGAAATTATTTCTACTTTCAAAGAAGCCTTCCTGCGAATACTGAATATCTTATTAATTAAATAAATTTAATTTTAATTCCCTGAGGTCTGGAGTAAAGTCAGAGATAGAAATAGATGATTATATTAATCTTATGTTTGGAAAGATTCAAAAGACAAACCATGAATATAAAATGTTTAATCTTCATATATCTCAAACTACTCTTTTAATAAGAGGAGTAAGGACACAAATAGATAATTTTAAAAGATTAGATAATTTCTAAAAATAAATCTTGTACTTAAAGCAATTTTTGATGAATATACTGTCATATCTTATGAATTAATTCAACAAATTTCAGAACTTCTAAAGTCAGTGTCATGTGCATGAGAAGTTGAGTTTCACATTTCTTGTTTACCCATCTCCTCTAATCCACCTGAAGCACTGCCTCCAGAGGCTCAGTCATGTTCAAAACTGAATTTACTTCAATCCATCTAATCCATCAATCTAATTATTCTCCAATCCATTTATCTTATGTTCAATCCCAATCTTCTATCATTCTATCTTGAATCCCCATTCCTGTCTTAAGGACATCTCATTGACTCCTCTATTTGTCTTTATTCCTCTATATTCTTCTATATACATTTCAGTTTCTAGTCATGTTAGAATCAATGGGCTATAACCTCAAGTTATCTTTTGCAAAAGCCTTGAAAACTCAAACTTAACCAGTCCTGGACAAGTCTGACTCTCCATCTTCTCAATGTTTGTACTTTGGTTGCTGATCCAAGTGGAGAAAATGACTCAAAAGTGCAGAATGATTAACCCTTCATTCTTAGTCACTAATATCCACAGGTCTTAATTCTCAGACTCAAAATTTACTGTTTCTTAATTCAACCCAGTATCCATACTGAAGTAACTATTTCAAACATTTTTGACTTATAACGTTGGGCCTCTCACACTTCATACTTCTGCCTCTGTCTTATATGTTACAGACAAATTAACATCAAACCAAATTACTTTGTTATTTTTCTTTTAATCAGCAAAATTTCCTACATTTAACCAATTTATTTCTCTTCTTTTATTAAATGGGAGAATCCTCCTTTTCAATGACCAGCCCTGCTACTTGAGCTCCTTATGCTAAGGACACAATCGTCTCTCACCTTTCTCAAGAAACTTGCCCTTAAATCTTGAACCTCTTCTTGTCTTCTGGTTCTTTATTCTCGACGTTTAAATATTCTAAGTTTTATTTTTTCTTAGAATTATGCTCCCTCTCCCAGAAGCCTCATTGTTGCTCTGAGCTACAAATCTCCCTCCTGCTTTAAGCACCTTTCTGTGCCAAACATACCCCCCTCCCCCCAAAAAGGTCACCTACACTTGTCTTGACTTGGCCACCTTTAAATCTATTGATTTTCTCAATCTACTTCAAGAAAGTATTCTGCTCCCAATAGTCTCATTGGATAGTTTGCTGCTGCTAAGTTTATCAAGACCTCTATGCCACTAATAGATGTACTCTGTCCTTATCCCACTTGATCTCCCAGCAGGATTTGACACAGCTCTTTGCACTCTTTTTCTATAAACTAATCTTCCCTAGGTTGCCTTCATAGCCTCTTTCATACATTTTTTTTTTCTCCTTCTTGTTTGGTCATTCCATCACTGTAGTCTCTGCTGGCTTAACCAATTTCAGATGAGTATTTATGGCTTTTCAAGAAACTTTGTTCAATATGCTGTCATCTCTTTACTTGCCTCATTTTCATCCAAGGTTCTCTCAAGCACTAGACAGCTAGAGAGAATATTATATACATATAATGGATAATACTACACATTTATATTCCTATTGAATTCATGTGATCTCTCCAGTTTGAAATCCATATATCCAATTTTCTCTTTAATAGTTCTCCTTAAAAGTTGAATATTCAGAAGCTGAACTCACCATTTTACCTATTCGGATTCCTCAAATGTCCTTTAGCTCAGTAAATGGTATCAACATTTAGTACTGTCCTTATATCCATATAAGCAGAGTCCCACTCTGGGCCTGACTCCTGAGGGAGCCCTACATTTTGGGTCACCTTGTTCAAGTGTTTTAAAGTCCCTTACTTGTGCCCAGGACTGTCTCTGATCAGCAGTGTCATTTGGATAGGATGACTCAAGCCTGAAACTTGTCCCACTGTATCTCATCACACATGAATCCTGGTGGCCTAAAGTTCCTATTTTAAATTTTTCAAGTGCCAAGTGTTGGTTTCCGTTTCTCTCCTTCCCTTTCCAACCCTTCTACCTCCCACACTTGACCAGATGCCAATAAGGAAGTCAGTTCCAGGAGGGCAGCCATGTGTATAGATCACTTTTTCTGGGATTATCTGGACTGCCAAGATGGTACTAACATGTTGATTTGGGGTGATTTTCATGTTACACACCAGGCTGAGTACAAGGCTCTAGGTATCCATGATCTATCACTTATTCACCTGTAGTGCTGTAGTGCTACAGCATCCCTATGTGGGTAGGGTGGAGGCAGGTGTCTTTAACCTTGTGCACTGTTAGCTGCTCACACTCAGAAGGTTACCCCACCTCCTCAACAGCCTCCTTACTATGGGTCAGACAGTCCTCAGGAGGTCATTGCTCTTATCTCCTCAGAGGAATTTGCCACCGTTTGCTGCAATACCATCTGGCTTTTTTGATCTATGTGCTAATGATACTCCTCCTGCATCGGTCATACACACTGCTGGATTAAGGACAGGCATTCTTTGTAAAAACAGCATTGCTTTTCTTACTCTGCCAATAGATCCTCTCTCGTCTATCAGCCTCACTGCTGGTGGTGCATAAATGCTAAAGTTGTGGGCATCACAGAAAGAGATCACATTGCAGAAGAACCAATAACTCTGTTATTCAAACTATTTTGTGTGTAAAGCCCAGTCATTTTAAAATTTTATCTAAATATAAATGACCACATTATAATTTACAATTAAAATAACAGATTTTAATATTTTAAAACCGTATAAAATAGATTGTTAAAGATGAAACTATTTTTCTTGATCAATTATTGAATTTCATAAAACATATTTTCCCTGATTTTCCAAAAGTAAGCTAAATCTAAAATGTATAAATTGAGTTGACTCACTTCAAAATGAGTGAAAACATCAAGTTGTTATTAGTAATATACACTGAGAGGAAATTTAGAGATAATTTCATTTAATCAGGTCCACCAATTCACGAATTTCTTCCAACAACCTTTGTTACACTTTATCGAAAAACTGGCCTCTACTGAGAGTCCTCAGGGACTGAGAATTTGATTTCTCAAGACACAGCCCAGAAATCACAGCCTCTTTGACGCTTTCTATTTGGTCTTATCAAGCACTACTTTCAGAGAATATATTCTTTGAGAGCAAGAAGCATATCTTACTTATCTTTTCTATGTAGTACATGGCACAGTTGCTGGATCACAATAAGTTCTTATTTATTCAATAAACATTTTGCGTACTTATGCCTTGGGCTCTGTGCTATGCATTGGCAATACAGCTGTGAATAAGACAGGCATTATATATTTTCATAACACATGTAATAATCAGGTAACAATCTGTTAGTTAAGAGGGACATTGGGTAAATATTTAAAAGTGGTCTATATAACAAAGAAGGAGAGTGAGGTCCCATGTGAGCAAATCATAGACAACTTGTTTTGAAAATTATATTTAAATCGAGCCCTGATTGATGCACAAAGGTTGCTCAATTCAAAAGAGGAAAAACCATTCCACATATTGGGAGTATCTTGTGCAACAGGAAGCAGGAAAAAGCACAGGATATTCAAAGAAACACTCGTCTCTCCCCTCCATCTAGTAATTGATATCCATTTATTCCTAACATCTATTTATCACAAAAAGTTTCATGCACTATTATTTCAAAGTAATTTCTCATTTGTAATACTTATCACAGTTACATATTTACTTTGATACACATGACAGTTGTTTTTAAAAACTGCTTTATTCGCTATATTCTAATCTACATAATGTAAGAACAGGGTCTATTCTTATTCACCACCATATCTCCAGTATTTAATATGGTATCTGGCATATAATAGCTTCTAGTTAATATTGTTTAGATGAGGAAGGGAAAAAAGGGAAGCAAAGGTGTAATGTTATATGGTGGGGAGCTGGGGAAGTGGGGCAGATCGGGGTCATGCAGGTTCTGGTTAGCTCCATTAAAAATGTTAGCTTCTTTTTTTTCAGGGCGACTGAACAAACAAAAAAAGATATTACGCAGGAGGATGACAAGATCGAGTTTACTCACACTACATTATGTAATATGGACAAAACATGGTCAGAAGAGGAACAGTTAATAGGTGAACATTATAGTCTAGGATAAAGATAATGGAAACAGAAGAGAGTGGCTGAATTTGAGATCTTTTTAGAAAAGAGATTTGGTAATTAGATTGAAATGAGTTAAGGAGTATGAGAAAGACAAATATCAAGAATAATTGACAGATTTCTCACTTCAATACTAAGTGAAGGATGGCAGGCTCATCCTAGGTAGTGTGAGCCTCAGGAAAATAAACTTTTTGAGTATCCTGTCTCACAAAACAATGTGATTTAAAAATCTAATATAAAATTCACAGGCCTGTGTGATTAATAGATTTAGAATAATGTGCAGAGAAAAGTACTTTTCTTTTATTTATTGTCTAGTCAGTGCACAGGAAGCCTGTGTAGTGTCCAGGTATCATCTCTGGTTGTTCAGCTCTAGGAATCATTCATTCATTTATTCATTTTTGTCAAATGTGTCACTACTGGCTTATTTTATATCTCCTACTTTATGTTAGTGGCAGCATCACTGTTATGACGTGTTGTTACATGTCACAGCTCTTTAGAACCTGGTTTCATTGAAAACCACAAAACTGTGCGCCTCTGGAGTTCCCCCATACTGTCTATTTACTGCTCATCACATCGTTAGTCATGACACTGCATCATTTATCCTGCCGCCTTTGAACAACGTCTAATGACCCGTCACAGGTTCTTACTGTGCTTCTATTTTGATGGCCACAAATGCAAATCTTACCCAGGGTAAATAAGGCAATGTAAACAATAATTAGTTTTCTGAGCATATGAAATTTACCATTCAGAATTTATAGCACAAACAAGAAAGAGCACATCTAACAGTATCTTCTCTTGAACTCTTTGGCCTGACATTACTACAGAGCCACAAAAACGTGAAATGTTATTTTCTTTGAAAATGTTGATATTTAGTGCTTTAGGATAGCTTTGGGAAAATGTTAGCATAGTCTTTCCTCTAATTATATTTTAGTATTAATAGAAGAGATAGATTTTATTTTTATTTCTCTAGTCCATTCCAGCATTTCATGTAATTTGGAAACCTGAATGATAATACTATATATTATATAATTATATGTGTGGGTATGCACATAGGAAATGCATTTTAGCAAACAAGGAAAATATAGTCCCCTCATTCCCCTCACATATATAACTTTGGAGTATAATTTTACACTACAGGTTCTAAACTAGATATTGAGAACTTAAGAAAATTAACATACCTATAGTAAGAACAGAACTATTTGTCCAAAATAATACCACACTAGATTTAAATCTTTAATGATAAACCATTGTTCAAGCTCTGTTAGGAATTACAGAATTGGAAAGCATATTTGAAAATAGAAATTGTTTATACACACATACACATTTTACGTCCAAATGTGATGTGTGTTCTAAATAAGACACTATACCTGCTTTTTTTTTTTTGATATACTACATGTTCTAAAGGAACTCTTTATAGTGCAATTTTAAGAATTGATGAGATTTTAGAAAACATACAGACACTGAGCTTTGCTATCAAACATCCACCACTTTTATATTTATTTTTCTTCATATGCAAACATTCATAATTATTTGAAAATAAAAATTTAAGCTCAAACCCCATGAGAGTTTAGCTTGTATACCTAGCTTATGGAATATAGGGATAATGCTCAGAATTTATTTTTTGATGTGTTCCTATGAGACTTTGCTGAGATTGGGGAATATGCAGAGGTTTTTGGAGCTTTTAATAAAAAACTTACATCTAGATTTGAAAAGTCTGGAGGAAGTAATTGCTTCTATCCAACAACCCTAGAAATAAATCTATCCATCCACCCATCCATCCATTCATCCATCTATCCATGCAATCTAAATATTTACTCTTAACCTTAGGAAGAATAATCAAATACAATCTAATTGCTGGGAGGAAAAGATGCAGCTAAGAACATGGCACTGTGAGGTGATAGAATACTCACTTTCCTAAAGGAAATCAAAATTATTCAAAATTACTTTTAACAATCGGCACCATCTTAGTTACCACACCAGAGTTAATGGCCCTTCCTATTATGTCTTTTAGAAATAGAACAGATAAGGCAGGGCAGCACTAAATTGTCCATCAACTAAATTAATCCAGGATTTAGTTGTGAAAGGAAGGAATAGGAAAGACTCTATAAGAAATACCCACTTAGAAAAAAAAAATTCTGTGATGAGTCTTTTGTCATATGGACGGACACTAGAATTTCTTATTTAATATATTTGAAGAGCAAGAACAATTTCCCAAAAGGAAAAACTCATGGCATATTGAGCCAGCTATAGAGATTTTAAATGTCACTTCAATATTCACATCTTAACATAGAGCTGGAAACAAGATGATGTTTTTTATTCTTTCTGCTGATTCTAATAAAAATATTAGTGGTAGTTCCCTGTTGGAAGTATTCCTCATTACTTTCCATACTAGCCTATTCCATTGTTTGCAATGACTCTGTTGATGGCTTCTGCTTTCCGTAGTGGTTCTGAGTACAATGGTTCCTATTAGTAGCTTCTCTATGAAATACAGGGTATAAAAATGTGTCAAGTTTGGGATCATTTACTCACAATGCTATTTTGTCACTCAATGTATTTCCTGAGAGCCTAAAATATGTAAGCAATATTATGTATTAGCTAAAGTGGTTAAAAATCATCTACATCAAAGCCTTATAGAGTTCTTACTTTACTGAACAAAGAGAGAGAAGGAAAGATATACATACCCAACGTAATTCAAAACATCGCAAGAGTCAGAAAATGAGTGGCTAAGGACAGGAGCTATTAATTTTAGATAGGATGGCATTTCACAGAGACCTTCTTGAAGAGGATGCTGGTAAAAATGTGCTAGACAAACTAAATTGAAAGTGCCCAGGCCTAGCAACAAGGTGAACATGGCATGCACAGGAAACGAGGAGGCCACTGTGACTGGGACAGTGGAAGAGAGGGCTGGAGATATCAGATTTGAGGCTGGAGTGGTAGGTAAGGCCTTGGTCATGCTGGGACTTGGAATGTTTTTTCCTAGGTGTAATGTAAAATCATTGGAGGGTTCTGCTTTACAGTGAATTACCAAGTTCATTTAGAATACCATCCCTTTATCCCTAGCAGTATTCAAATTTGGCAAAAGCTACCTATTTATCTGTGAATGCTTTGATTTCCCAAATGTAGAGTAGCACTATGCAAATTAAGTCCAAGAAAGACCTTAGATGTTCCTTATTTAGGCAACTTAGGTTTGCAAACAAAATATGAGTGTTTACCTTGAATTATACAAACTACTTTGCTGATATTTTAATTGTAACAGCTTTAAGACATAAAAGACATAATGAAAAAATAAGAGGAAAAATGTCATATATTCATCATCAGAGTATTAAAAAAAACCTCTTGGCAACTTTCTATGATTACTAATTACAGAGTTTAGAATACTTCAGAGTTAATCACCAATTTGGATTTAATTCCATTTATATAAAGTTCTAGAACAAGAAATACAAAAATGTGGAAAACAAAGAGTGAAACTGCAGCCTAAAACCACACAATCAATCATTACATTAATTATGAATGAATAAACCTAATTAAAATAAAAATTTACAAAAGTAGGTAAAAAAAAGCAGGACTGACTATATGTTTTTATTGGAGGCAGACTCTAAATATAAGACTATAAAGAGGGTTAAAGTCAGAAAAAAGGGTACCATGACAAATGTAATGAAATCTGGTGTGACTGTAATAATACAAGGAAAGTAGGCTTTAGACAAAAAAAAATATATATATAGTTAGACACAAAGAGGAATATTTTACAATGATAAAGAATCAAGTTAACAGAAAGGTATAACAAATATTTATGCATCTGATAACACTGTTGGAAAAAAATATAAAGCAAATCTTTACAATAGGAGAAACAGATAAATTTGCAATCATAGTTATAGAGTTTAAGACACCTATCTTAACTACTGATAAAGATGACATATTTAAATATCAAAAGTAATTTTCTTACTATAAAAGTTATTTAAATAGTAACCATATAAAACCAAAATGCCAATGTATTGTGCAGATCATAAATATGTAGAAGTACAATAGTTTAAAGAATAGCAGGAACAATGGAAATAAAATGTAAGGTTTTCACAGAGGGCAGAATGTTATTTGGAGGTAAATTTATATTATGTATATCTATATCTATATCTATATCTATATCTAGATGTGTGTATATCTATATCTATATCTATATCTATATCTAGATATACACACATATGGTCTTTCTTGGACTTAATTTGCATAGTGCCACTCTACTTTTGGGAAATCAAAGCATTCACAGATAAATAGGTAGCTTTTGCCAAATTTGAATACTGCTAGGGATATATATATATATAACACCTCAGATAATATAGTAAGATAAATTATAGAAAAATTTGTAGTTAATAACATTGTAAGATAAACCTAAACATCATGAAATAATTAATTATATTTATCCCTGGTGATAAAGTGATTATAAATGCAATAAATATATTCAATTATCTAAGTTATATAAAATTTACAGAGTAGTTTATAATTTTTATTGAGGTATAATTGACATATACCTCATTGTATAAGTTTAAGGTGTACAGCATGATGATTTGATATACATATTTATTGGAAAATATTACCACAATTACGTTAGTTAACTCATCTATTACCTCACATAATTACTTTTTCATGTGTGTGTGGGATGAGAATATATAAGGTCTACTCTCTCTTAGCTACTTTTAAGTATATAATAAAGTATTAACTGTAGTTACCATGCTGTGTATTAGATCCCCAGAACTTATTCATCTTATATCTGGAACTTTTTACGATTGACAAGCATCTCCTCATTTCCCCCAGCTCCTAGGCTCTAGTAACCATTATTGCACACTATGTTTTTATCAGATCAACTTCTTTAGATTCTATATGTGAGATCATACAATATTTCATTTACATTTCCCTGATGATTTATGGCATCAAGCACCTTTTTCATGTACCTGCTGGACATTTACATGTCATCATTGGAAAAATGTCTATTCACTTACTCTGCTCATTTTCATGGGATTGTTTTGCTCTTTTACCATTGAGTTATATAAATTTCTTATATATTTTGAACATTAACACTTTATCAGGTATATGGTTTGCAAATATTTTCTTATATATTTTGGACATTAACACTTTATCAGGTATATAGTTTGCAAATATTGTTTCTTCATCCATTGGTTTCCTTTCATTTTGCTGATGGGTTCCTTTACTGTGCAGAAGCTTATAGTTTGAAGTAGTCACACTTACTTTCTTTTGTTTTTGTTGCTTGTGCTTCTGGTATTATATTCAAAATAATCATTGCTAGGACTAGTGTCAAAGAGCTTTTCTCCTACGTTCTCTTTTAGGAGTTTTATAATTTAAAGTCTTAAATTTAAGACCTTAAGTCATTTCAAGTTAATTTTGTGAGTGTTATAAGACGGGTCCAATTTCTTTCATTTGCATGTAAAAATCCAGTTTTCCCAGCACCAATAATGGAAGAGACTCTCCTTTCCCAGTAAATATTCTAGGTTTGCTTGTCAATTTCTGACTGATCATATATGCGTGGTTTTATTTCTGGGGTCTTGATTCTGTTCCATTTGTGTATATGTCTGTTTTTATGCCAGTATCATACCGTTTTCATTACCATAGCTTTGTAATATAGTTTGAAAGCAGGAAGTGTGATGCCTCTAGCTTTGTCCTTTCTCAAAATTTGTTTTGGCTATTTGGGGCCTTTTGTGGTTCTAGAAAAAATTTAGGATTTTTTTCTATTTTCGTGAAAAATGCCATGGAAATTTTGATAATTGCATTGAATTTATAGATGGCTTTGGAGTACTCATTATTAGTAATTTTATTGATATTAACTCTTCTGATCCATGGGATATCTATTTGTGTCTCTTTCAATTTCTTTCATCAGTATATTTTAGTTTTTAGTGTATAAATTTTTTACTACTTTAGTTAAATTTATTCCTACTTTAGTTAAATTTATTATTTTTTGATGCTATTGTAAATGGGATTGTTTTCTTTTTTTTTCAGATAGTTTATAGTTAGTATATAGAAATGTGACTGA
This sequence comes from Pteropus medius, assembly GCF_902729225.1. Taxonomy (NCBI): domain Eukaryota; kingdom Metazoa; phylum Chordata; class Mammalia; order Chiroptera; family Pteropodidae; genus Pteropus; species Pteropus medius. The sequence goes on from NW_024346667.1 coordinate 15,465,497, forward strand.
TTTCTGAATGTTGATTTTGTATTCTGAAAATTTACTAAATTCATTGATTAGTTCTAAAAGTTTTTTGGTGAAGTCTAGGATTTCCTCTACGTAAGGTCATGTCATCTGTGAAATCAGATAATTTTACTTCTTCCTTTCCAATTCTGATGCCTTTCATTTATTTTCCTTACCCTATTTCTTCAGTTATGACTTCCAGTAGTATGGGAATAGGGGTAGCAAAAGTGAGCATTTGATGAAGCATTCATCTCTTCCAGATGTTATGAACTGACTTTGGTAAGAAAATCCCTTTTTTAGAAAGACAAGTCTTGCATTTTTAATGCAGAAATATTCCTTTTAAACATAATATTTCCTGATTATAATAATACTTGTTCAATATAAAACAGTTGATATGAAGAAGAATACAAAAATGAAAGTAAAACATCTATCATCATATTATACTGACAGAAAACAATTACTCTTTGTGAACAATTTATTTTGTGTCTGTTTTCTTTTCTTACTTCTGTATCTGTATGGCCATGAGTTAATCCTCTTTGGTAACTGCTGCTTTTCATTGAAACTTATTAAATATATCTTGTATTTCTAAACTATAATTTTGAATGACTACATGTTAATCTCTTATATTTCTATCACGGAATTTGTTAACACCTATTATTGAGAATCTATATTGTTCCATTATTGAGAATCTATATTGTTCCATTTTGTCACCACTGACTGTCACTTTTAAATGCTTTGACTGATTAATTCCTTACTATGAATTTCCAGTAAAAAAAAAAAAAAATTAATTCTTGGGTTAAAAGAATGAATACTTTTAAAGCTTTTGATTCTTTGCTAATCATTTCCAATAACATTTTTCTATTTATACATTCTCATTATCAATTTGAAGATAAGGGATATCCAAATTGTGACTACAAATATCAATTTGGTTATAGAAATGAGGTTAGTCAAGGAGACCAAATGTACTGAATTACCAGATGCTGAATTTAGTTAAAGATAATAGATTGGATATGTCCTTCTCCATTATGCCCGATTTATGTGACCATCAGTGTATCAGAAACACTTTATATGTGTGTCTGCTTCTTGAAGCACAGAAATATGGCTCATTTATACAGTTTATTTAAATGAATGAGTGAATAAATAGACAAATAAAGGCATGGAAAAGTGGCTATAATTAATAACCTCTCTTCTCCTTCCTCTCTTCTTTGCATATACAATCCCAATGAAAGGCATATCCTGGGGATTTCACAAGCTACTTCCACTGCTACACTTAGTGTCATACTATAACCACCCTACATTAGCATAAGCAGTAAGGGCACGTGCTATCACATGGGACACAGCAGTTCTAGACTGACTAAACATCCATACAGAAAATAGGTAGAAAGAAGAAAAACACTAAAGTAAAAAAACAATGGGCTTTCTTATATGTATCACTTTAAGGATGAGAAATCCTTATCTAGAGGCTTGCCAGCAGACATCCAAGTGTCTTTCATTAACTATATTTGTGATAAGCCCTTGCCCAAACTGATTTTCAGCAAGGGTATAAGATCAACATGATTTGTTTAGATCATCTCACAGGGATGTGGATGTATATGAGGTCAGCTTTCTCTAAAGCATGTGGGCCTGAAATGATGAACGACTACATAGGGTTTAGCATTTGGTGAAATGAGGAAGAAAAGGAAAGTTATGTGTTAGGTGGCAACATGTGCCTGCTTTATCCTACTCTGCAAATTGGCTCTTTGTAGAGTAAAAGTAGAACAGATTCTTTTTGTTCCTATTGTCCTGTAGTGGTGAAAATGACAACTGATAATGAGTGGAACTTTTATCTTCTTGACAGGAATTCCAACTATGATGTATATGAGTTGTGAAATATAGGTAGGATTTAGAAATTTGTTTTACATATAAATAATGCCATAATTCCTTTTGATTTTGACTTGTGGAATCATACTTGGTAGATCATTAGGTTGTGTCCATTGCCCACAACCAATCTTACTTACAATTAACATCTATCATGTCAATCATTGTTGCACACACACATAACTGTAGAATTTATAAACTGTTAGTGAGATAATTTGCTTTCATTCTATCACCTTTTTTTATCAAAAATATGGCTGCTCTGATAGGAAGAAAAAACTACTACAAGTGTGAGGGCTGGAATTCAACTCAGCTTCTCCTTGCAACTTTTCAGTTTTCTCATTGCCTTGTTTCTTAATTTTAATTTGCATTTTACTGAGTCTAAGAAATTTTAAGAACTTCTAGAAAAACAGTGTCAACTTAAATTTGAGTTGCTATAAAACTGTAATAGTTCTGACCCTTTTATTTCACCTCTCAAAAAATAAAGCAAAACAACAACAACAAAAAATAGTGCAATGAAATGACACTTCACTTAGCATATATTTTTATCTCATTTACTTTTACGGCGATTTTTAAAAACCCTTTAAAGTTTATGGAGCAATTAAACTATGTTTCCAGTGAGATAAAACACACACACACACACACACATAAAAGAGCAATAAGCTAAGTACTAATTTCCAGATACCAGGCTCATTTTTACTACTACTTATTCAAATTGAGTATTCGTTATGTAAAACAGGCAGTCACTCTTGCAAATGAAAATTTGTTTTTGTTTCTCAAAATGTTAATATTTTTGTTATGTCAGAGAATCACAGTGCAGCCTCATCAAATCAATCAATACATTAATCAAAATTTTAAATCCTTTTTATTGTTCCTCATTTGAATTGCTACTGATTTTGCAGCACAGATCACTAAATTAAATCAATAAAATATACTGATATTAACATAATCTTTTAATGATGATATAACATTATCTAAGGAACCTAATCAAATACTGAACTTGTTGAAATTGATTTTGTTTGGGGATGTACTTGAGAAAATCTTCAAAGATTACAAAGTGGATGAAAGTATTTAAAAATTGTTCGTATTTATCAGTGAAACATAAAAGTATAGAATTTATAAATATAAGCTTCGATATTTATATGAAACCTGCACATTTTCACTGAATTTTATTTAAAAAACTCATCAAAACTATATAAATTATAAATTTTAAAATATGCATTTTATAGAAATAGATAAACCAAGGCTAAAATTATGACCTACAGAAACATTCAACTTTCCTTGAAAATCAATGAGAATTATGTCATTATGAATATTCTGTCAAAATACTTATGTTTGAGGCTAGAGAGAAAACTAATGAAGATTTTCTTTATACATAAAGGACATAATAATTTATTTTCTGATTTTTCTTTTCAGAATACTTCACTTTCGTATGTGAAGTACAATGAATAGGTTGTAAAGTCACTATTATAACTGCTATAATCATGATACGATTACAGATAATGTCTGATAAAAGTGCACCCTCTCTCAAACAAGTTGCACTGGAAAATTACATAATAAAATTTTCCTTGAAAGACATTTATCCAGAAGATAGGAAGAATTATTGTGTGATACTCTAGTGAGACATACACTCTTAGTATTTTTAAAAAAATATTCTAATATTATTATAATAAAATAAAATATTAACAAAGTTTAATAAGTATCAAAGTTACAAATGAAAGATATTTTTTCTTTGAAAATCTCACTTGCAACTACCAGCCTCACTCTCAGAGCTATCATATATATATATATACTTGATTATTTCCATTTATAGTCTTATGACTGGTTGACTCCATAATTATAAATAATATATTTATATAGATATCCTTTGACTTATGAACTTAAAGTAATATTTTTTTCTATTCTATAAAAGAAAATAAATGATCTCAATATCTTTATTTTCTTTTGTCTCCTTCCAACATTTGTTTATAAAGTATTCCATTAATTTCCTTTTAAACCTTAATTTCTAGGTGTAAATCACTGTTTCTGTTCCATAAAATTTCCTAACTTCATTTCCCCTAACTTCTTTAGACTAACAACTTCACAGTTGTCCTCTCCTCCCCATCTACTTCTGATTGGCAGCAACTCCTAAAGTTTTACATTGTCAAAGTCTATAGTGTTTGCAATCCTATAATTTTTCATACTTTGTCTAGTTGGTGATTAAGGATATCTTAAGAATAGAAAAAAATGTATAATTATTCTTAGGTAAATATTTTCCTTTCAGAATCAATCAGTCTAATTATACAAATACAGTATACAAATCCAGTATGAAATATAATGGGATTTTTTCCTCCAAATCAAAAAGGGTTCAAGAAGAGAAAGACTAGTAGTTCAAGAAATAATGGTAAGAACACGGAAAGCTTGGAAAGAAATTCCAAAATTACCATGGGACACTGTCCCTACCTTGATTAAGTTGTGTTTTTTAATATCAGACCTATTTCTTCTGCCAATCTGAAAGAATAAAGAAATTTAGAAAAAAATCACTTTTATGAAAAACAGGAACTTGTATTATAAAGCCATTGTCCAAAACTGAGCAGAGTATAATCAACTATTTAAAAAGAATTTGAGAACTCTAAGGAAGTCACTATATATAGGATGGAACAGCCTTCTCCTAAATGGTTGTTGTATTCTAAAGAAAAGATTATTCACTTTTCCAAAGGCTCTTCCATGACTTATTAGCATTTTCGTTCTCTCTAAGTCAGATTTCTGCATCATAAACCCAATGTGACATAGCACCTTGCTGTAGGCTTTTACTCATGTTCCTCCTATACATTCATTCAATTTCTTTATACAATGCAAAGGAGAGATTTCCCATACTATTATAAATATTAAGTTGTTTTAGAAATGTTTTACAAATAATCTTTAATATTTTTAGGTAAAATATCATGTCACAAGTTACCTTAAACTTTAATAGTTACCTCAAAACAAATTAAGGCCAAAAGTACCTTTAAAATTCATTTGAAGTCTTTCATTCTGTTTCAATGAATTAATAATCTTTATAAATATGTAACTTTCCCTATACTAAATAACAGCCTCCTCCATTGGTTAAATCAGAGTTAAATTTGAGAAGAGAGGAACACATATCAGTAGCTCTTGCTTTCTCAGACTAAGGTGATTATGATAGCACAATATTATTGGCTGGTGATCCTTGAATCACAAATATTGAGTGCGCCTTATATGTACTATATTAACATATGTACTAAAACCAGACATTTGGTTTACCAACATTAGGGTAGAATGTGGGTAAAATAACCCAATGTGATGATTTTAAAGGTTTTACAAGATGGCAGAGAACATAAAATACAGGTAGAAATACAGAGATTGATTTAAAAAAAAAAGGCACTATTGATAAAGGCTACACTTTTATATTTAATAACTAGCTTTGTTATAGTATTTCTCACTTTAAAAAGTCAGAGAAAAAAATGTTAAGAAAAACACAGCTTATTCAATTACTCTTAACTCATTCAATTAACTTTGCTCAGTTCATATTGAATTTTTGCTTTTTTTAAATTTTGAAGGTTTCAATGAAACTCAATGAGTGTTAAATTTAATTGTGTTCTGAATTAATTATATGTATAGCATGAATGTTTAGCTAAAAATGACTAATGACTTGACCCAAAATGATTAGTAGGACTTATCTATTTTTATATTTATATATTTATACATCTATATATCTGTACATTTACAGTCCTACCTATATATTTATGCACCTTTATCCATCTATTTCTCTCTCTAAACCCATGTATGCATATTTATCTATATCATTTATCTCTATTACTATGCTAACATGTCTACAAGTTTCGTCTCTATCTCTAGTTCTTTATAGTAGCTTATTTTCCCCAAAACACAACTACTTGGGGACATATGTTAGGCCAAAATAATAATAATAAATCAAATCTGTATTTCTTTGGTTCTAACTGTACCCAACCCACAAGAACTCCAGCTTCCTCAGATTTCTCCGGATTAGTTCAGAGAGCCCTCAGGGCATATATTTACACAAGAATGCACCTTTGATGACAGTGGCATTTGTGATTTTGTTCTTCCAGAGCTATAGAGAAGTATCTCTTATTGCTGGCGCTCTTTTTGCCATGCCTTAAAGACATCTTAGAAATCAATTTTATTGAAGAATAATTTGCATTTAATAAAATACTCCCATCTTAAATGAGTTTTGGCAGCTACGTAAACTCACAGGTATTAGTTTGCTGGAGCTGCCATAACAAATACCACAGACTGGGTGGTCTAAACAATAGACATTTATTTCTTACAGTTCCGTAGGCTAGAAGTCCAAGATAAACATGCTAACAGGTTTGGTTTCTCCTGAGCCCTCTCTTCTTGATTTGCAGATGTCCATCTTCTTTCTGTGTCCTCACATGGCCTTTTCTCAATATGTGCGTCCCCCTAGAGTCTCTTTGCCTTTTAAGGACACCAGTCCTGTCAGATTAGAGCCCACCCTTATGACCTCATTTAATCTTAATAACTGCTTTAAAGACCCTCTTTCCAAATATTGGGAGCTATGGCTTCAATGTAGGAATTTGGGGAGAACAAAATTCAGCCCACAATACCATACAACAACCATCAAAACCCAAAGTCAACCATATAAGTTTTTTTACTCAGATTTGTACTTATTTCCACCAATGTGTGTGTGTATGTATGTGTATGTATGTGTGTGTGTGTGTGTGTGTGTGTGTATCACAATTTGTTTAACTCTTGACCTGTTGATAGATATTTGGGTAGTTTCCAGATTTTGACTAATATGAATAAAACATCTATGGATATTTATGTACAACCCTTTGTATAAATATAGGTTTTCATGTCTCTTGCATAAATACCTAAGATTTGTGGGTCATATGGTTACTATATGTTTAATGTATGGTTAATATATATTCAGTATATGATTAATATATATTCAGTCAGTATATGATTAATATATATTTAAAAAATATATATGTGTATATATATATGTGTGTATATATATATATAAATACACTTGGCACATTTGTTAAAAATCAATTAATCATAAATGTGTTAATTTACCTATCGCCCCAATTTTTTTTGAGTGATCTATATATCTATTTCATGCCAATACTTAAAAGGCTCGATTATTCATTTTTATAATAATTTTTGTGATGTATAAGTTTGCTATTTTTTTCTTTATTCAAAAATATTTTGACTATTCTGGATCATTCGTATTACCATAGAAAAGCTAGATTCAGATTGTCCATTTCTATTTTAAAAGCCTAGACATAATTTTCATTTGAATTTTGTTAAATATATAGATAAATCTGGGGGAATAATTTATATCTAAAGAATTGGGTCATCCAATACAGAAAAAAAGAGAGGAGCATTTTAATAGCCTTATTAGATAATTATGGCTGTGTTTCTTTGCTACTATACCTAAACTGGGTAAGTGATAGTTACTTAAAAGTTTAGTTGCAATGTGTAATTTGAAAACATTTAAATTAACCTTTTATACTGTTACATTAAAATCCATTGATCTATTTTGCACTTTGAATAGATTTTTTTACTCATGCATAATTATGCAACATCATGCCTTAGTCACTTAGAAAATGTTGATTCACTAACATAATACACATTTTCCAAATGTTGACATACTGCATTACATAATATTATTGGGAGGAGATCTACTATAGACCTTTTGCACTCAGACATACCATACTGAGTGTGCAAGAATTTCAAGGCTGTAACTTTAAGTTCTATACTGAAAGCCACTTCTTAGGGTTCTTTATGGAGGTGGAAATAGCGAGGGGAAGTAATGGATAATAGAAATGTATCACAAAGGATTGCATAGTATCGCATAATATTCAGGAGATGTATCACAGGAGATTCCATAAGCTCAGGGTTCTTTTCTTGTAGTGGACTGAATGCATGTGCAGGCTCCCTCTTAATCACCCTCTGGGATTTGAGGCACAAGAAACAAGTACAACTATGCTGATATTCCTACTACTGATGTTGTGATAGAGTCTATTGTGTTTAAGCCAGTAGTCAACAGCCATGGAGTGTAACTTATTAGCTAACTTATTAGCTTATATGGTTATTTTGGTAAGAAATCTGCTTCTCCCTTTTGCATTGTTAAACTTACTAAAATCGAGTAAAATCCAAATATTTCTGATGATTAGGATATTCTGGCAATGGTGATATAAACATGACCTTCTGCGAGGGACAAGTGTAGGTACCTCAGGCTGATCAGTAGATTTTAAAAGAAACCCCTGGAAATCAGCAGGCAATCAATAGTCCTCCAATTTTTTGCCTGCTTTTGAGGAAGAACTGGGAATATGGTTGTAAGAAAATACTAGAAGGTAAACTCAGAGACGGCTGCCAAGGCTTACCCTATTGAAATGAAGAAAATACTCTAACTTACTTTCTATACATTTGCTCAATTACAAGGCCTCTTAAGCTGGAATCAGTGGGATCGGAGGAGATTTATGGATGAACTTCATGGGCTATGAATCCCTGAAATTACATATAAAATTGTCCGACGCTCCTCTTCTTGATTGAATACAATCCATAAATTTTATGAGATTAGCAAAAGGATCCATGATCCCAAGAAGATCAACAGGCCAGTAGGAACTGGCTATAAGAAAGCCAGGATAATTTGCAGCACTTTTATGGATATACTTCAAAATTAATTAACCTCACTGGAGAGTATCACTTTAACATGTGAAAACAAAGACATACAGACACACAAAAACCTTCTTCCTCCATTTCAATTTCATTCTCATAAGTCACTAAGGTGATAACACAGTTTCTGTCCTTAATCTAGTCATTTTAAAGAGTGGCAGGATGTCAGAACGATTAAGTAGTTTGTTTATGTCTGATTTGCTATAATTATATAGACATCGCTAAAAGACTGTTACTTTCAACTCTTTTTTTTTTCTTGTTTAAGTACTTTTCCAAATGATCATCAACCAAAAAATAGGTAAAGCTGGAGTGAGAGTTTCATAGTCCATGGCAGCTTCTAGGAGGAGGATCACCTCTAGGAGGTTATATACGCAACCTCTGCATGACAAGAGCACAAATGCAAGAATGAAGTAATTTTAAAACTTGAGCAGAAAAAAGTGCTGACATGAAAAAGAATCCTAGAGTCTTCGATCCTTATAGTAGCCATTTATTCTTATCTCTCTATATTCACTATTGTAAATCTCCCACTTCTATTAAATTTATTATTTAATATTCTGTTTTTATCCTAATGCCATCTGAGACACATCTCTAATATAACATTGGGCTTAATTTTGATGAATAATGAGTAGTCACACAATGGATTGCATCTCTGGTAAGTATTAGAGACTTAAAGATTGAATATAAAAAGGGCTGAGAGCAGTAGAATATTATTCAGCCTTAAAAAAAAAAATCTTTCCCATCTTTCCCTTTGCAACAACATAGATGAACCTGGAAGATATGCTAGTGAAATAAGCCAGACACAGAATGACAAATATTGCATGATTTATGTTACATGCCATTTAAAAAAGATGAACTTATAGTAACAGAGAAGAATGGTGGTCAGCAGAGGTTGCGGGATGGGAGAAAAGGAGCGATATTGATCAAAGGAAACAGATTTTCAGTTGTAAGATGAGTAAGTTCTGGAGACTAAATGTACAGCATGGTGATAGGCAATGACAATGCACTGTAGATGTGAAACTTGCTAAGAGAATAGATCTCAACCCCACACACACACAACTATGTGAGGTGTTGGATGTGTTAATTAACTCGATTGTGGTAATCATTTTACAATGTATACATTTATCAAAACTTCACATTGTGCACCTTAAATGTATATGTTTTTTATTTTTCAGTCATAATTCATTAAAGCTGGAAAATGCTAGAGTTTTATTTTGTAATTTTTTTAATAAAAATATAAAATGAGCTGAGATAAATTGTACTAAATAGTAAAGAGTAGGAAGAGAAAAATATATGTGGAACTTTGAGTATGTTTAGACTAAGATAGATAAACAGTAGCTTATATTCAAAATAATTTAAAATGTCTAAGTTGATTTTTAAGATAAAAATACTGCACACAATTCCATATGTTTCAAATGAAATTTCTCTATGTTTGTAGATATTTGAATATTTTGTGGAAAATATTCCAAGTACATTTTCATCAAGATTGTGAAGTGCCAATTTTGGTCACTTTCCCCACAGTTCGTGACTGAGCTCTGCAGAAATTACTTAGATCAAATCCATTTTTGTTTGTGGATCCAGTTGGCAGACCATTTGCTCTCCGAATTTATGGTCCTAATGCAATTGAACAAAGAACCAGCCCCTGTGCAAAGCTAGTCAGTACCTTTAAGCGAGACACAAGAAAGCCATGTGAAATGTTGGTAGAACGAGAGCAATTAGGGGCTGCTTCCCTATGTGCTATAATAGCAACCTCTCACCCAAGGTGTATTTATTATTTTGAGAAACAAGAATTTCCCATGGGGTATTGTAACATCCCAGTAAGCCTGTAAAAAAGGGCCTTTAATTTTAATCCATGTGTTTTATAATTCCTGTACTAAAGTATCTTGCTTTGTTTTGTTTGCTTTTATTTTGTCACGTGCAATTTTTCTTAAATTTAGCATAATTCAAAATATGCTGGTTCCCATATGCTACCATCAGAAATTCTATCATTATTATTCTTCAAACCACTGGACTCATTATTTTCTAGGTATTAAAGAAATTTCGCTCAACATATCAATAAAATATCTAACATATTAATATTATAGATTAAAACTGCCTTTGCATTCATGATACATTTATCCATCAAAATAACCTGTCATGGGTATGAATCTGACAGAATATGTTATTCAGCCCAAATAAAGCATCTCAATGCTAAAATTAGAGTTGTGCATGTTGAAAATGACATCTTGGCAGCTTCTTCAGACCCCCCACTAAAATACCTATAAAGATGTCAAATGTTAAAAATTAATAATGATATAGAGAACTAAGATTTAATAAAAACACTAACACTAGAGTGTGAGAAACTTTCATTACTTTCAAGCTGATGAAATAGAATCAGGGAGAACAGTCTGGAAACCACCATACTATGGCCATTCCCCAGTCAGTGATTTTTTTTTAAAAAATGTTCCTCTAGCCATTTTGAGAATTAAGCTCTTATTCATCATTTGACAAAATTATTGCTTTCTAAGTGCTAGGCACTGTGAGAATAAGTTCCGTTCAGGAGTAAAATCCTTTTTTGCAATACATTTAGGAGCATGTAGCAACTACAAATAAAATGACATGGGCAGTTTAGAAATACTTAAGTCCTACCTGCAGTGAATTATATGAATTAGGGATTTTCACGTACACTCATGCTAGGAGTAAAGGAAATAACAATGGTTAAGATGATCTTATTTCAGGACTGTTGAATAAACTAGATGAAAGAGTGTTTTTCACTGGGCTTGGCTAGGAGCTGAAAACTTCATCCAGTATTAGAGATGAAGATCTAAATAGTCAATTATACCAGCTTCTAAGCTGATGGAGGAGGATGCGGGGAACTGTGTTAGTAGGAACTGACATGACGTACTTATACTAAATCGAAAATGAAAATAAAAAAAAATAAAAGCATGTGAAATATAAATTTGATGAGTACTAAGATTTCGGAAGAAAGCAGATTTTAAAGTATGTATATATGTTTGCAAATTATACCATAATAAAATTCATCATATTACTAAATCTAGTTATTCCAGTTAACATAATTTTCTTTGATTTTTAAAAATCCTTCCTGATAGTTATTTGTATTTATCCGTATTTTGAAATATTACAAATAAGTTACTCTTGATTGAATTCTAGTTCCCTTCTTAGTTCTAAAATCTTCAAAGCATTTATTTTATTTAATGGACATTTAATAAAGAAAGCTATATATCTAGCTTTAGAAATATTAAGTAATGTAATCTTTATAATAATGATTTAAATATTTTTCTATTTACCTATTAAGAAACCGAGGCACACAGTGGCTGAAGGGTGGAGCCTGGTTCCACCTCCAGGCTCTTGACCATATTACCACATTGCCTCTGACATCTGTTATACTGATCTGTCTCATAGAGGCCATGTGGGAATTAAAAGAGAAAACCTCACAGTTTCTTAGGTGTATAGCTGGTATACTGTTGATTTGCAATAAATACTAGCTTTAAAAATAAGCATGTTATAAAATAAAAACTAATATAACTAAAAAGTCAGTCTAATATTTCACAAGTCATAGATCAAATTCACAAAAGTGTATCTGAAGTGAAATAATTAAATGAAATATATCACAATAGGTGTGGCAGGACTTTAGATGATACAAATGGATATGAACATGTGTATGTGATTTGTTTTCCTTCTAGATTTGTAACAAGTTCAACAGTGAGATCTTGACTATTAAATAAAAATGCACTTGACACTCAGTCTCTGTTATAGTCTTTTCTATGTTTAATTGAGATACTAACCTAAGAATTATTGTTTAAAATATGTAAAGTAACAAAAGAGCTGAAACTCCTGCTCTGTTCTTATTTAGTCTATCATCTATCTATCTATCTATCTATCATCTATAAAATAGACTTAAGAGTCTTTGCCGAACAATGTAAGATATAGAAAAATAGATCGATAGAGGAATGAAAATATAAATGTATGTATTGATGGATGGGTGGGTGGATAGACTGACTTGAATTATAAATTATAAGTTCTGTGCCATGTCTGAAGAAACATTGAAATAAACTGAAAGACTTTCAAATGCAAATTGCATTTCTATAAATATAAAATTACTTTGTAAGATTAATGTTTAAAGGAGGGGAGACTTGGAAATATTCTTGGACTATTCATGTAAAAAAAATGATTCTTAGGATGTTCCCATAAGAAGTCAATCAGATAGAAACTAGGAACAGTTAAGATTCTATGCATTATTAGGAGGATATTTGAGTTTCTATCACCAGGAATTTAGACATTCATTAAAGAATGACTTCTTTCCAGGAATATGGTAGAAGAGATTCACACAACTGACAGATACTTGCGCTGAGTGAATTTTAAATTCTCTTTAAATGTCATCATTCTCTGGTTCTGTAAGGAAATTGAGAGGGTTAGAAAGCACATTCTGGTGACTCGTGGATTCACTATCCTTCACTACTGTAGTCTGGCAAAAATTCCAAAACCTTAAACTTGCAATACAATGTTGGGATTATTTAATCTAATCATTTTATTTGAATTTAAATTTCCGGTTCAGGTAGCATAAGGTAGCATTTAGAAAGGTAAATGTTATTGCCAAGGTCAATTAGTTATTGGCCGAATTGTGATTGGAAACACGGCTTCTATTCTGTGGCTGTTATTTTCATTCAGCTATGCTTCTGGCTAAAAGTGAGCTGTGTTTCTGACTCTGTTCATGACATCTTCATGTGATACCTGGAAGTGCCAAAGCTATCTTGGGACCTTAAAAGGTAACAGCCTAAGAGGACAAGACAACATTTTCAGGTTGTCAGAGTATAACAAGGAAAGAATGTACAACCTTCTAAATACTACAAAATCTCTGATTTAACCGACCCCGAATCCTCTCTACATCCAACTCACTTGCTCTGTTAAAGAAGAAATAGCATAATGTGTTTTAGAGGGTTTGCCTTTCATCTGAAACCATCCTGAGTCAGAGATAGAAAGAAGACAAATAGAAGAAAACAGGAAAATAAAGTACCAGATCTTGGACGGTCTATTAAAATATGCTACACATTATATTTTATACTATATAATAGAGAGCAAATAGTCCTAAGAAGATGAGTGAAATGTTATATTTACATTTTAGTTGTTGCTCCAATGTAAGATATAAAATCGGTAGTACATGGTTTAATAATTATGAGACAAAGAAAGACTCAAGCATTATTCAAATTTTTGGTTGAGGTAGTGAAATCTAGGATTGAAAGAATAATAGACGGAATTAGAGTGAGAGAAAATATCTTAGAAATAGATGAGGATGGTCATTCAGGATGTGTTTAGTTTAATAAATATTGGGAAAAATCCAAATTGAGTCAGCATGTTGCCATTGAAATAAATAAATTTGAAATTCATGTTGGAAAACTAGCTACTGGAGTAAGCGTATTGAGCAAAACTATAGATCTGGATGTGATCACTCCAGAGAAACAGTAAGAAAGGAAAATAAGAGTAGATTGAGCACCTGTTGTTGGGGGCAGGAAGAAGAATCTCCCCATTGTTGATGTTTCCCTCCTGGTGGAAGAAATTCATCTATCATAGCATTCCTGTCCCTTTCTGTTTTTTACTACAGGGGTCTCCAACCCCTGGTCTGTAGACAGATATTACTCCATGGCCTGTTAGGAACTGAGCTGCACAGCAGATGAGTGGTGGGCGAGCAAGAGAAGTTCCATCCGTATTTGCAGCTGCTCCCCAGCACTAGCGTCACTGCTTTAGTTCCACTGCAGATCATCAGGCATTAGATTCCCAGGAGTACCGGTCCCTGGTGCCAAAATGCTTGGGGACCACTGTTCTACTAAACTCTTCCTCTATCAAACTGCTTACCATTGGAAGGAGAAGTGAGCATTCATGTTTTGGATGTGTTGGTCACTTTCTCTCTTCCTTTTGGGTGCTAGCCTATCTGTAGAGAACATATGCTTTGCTCTCTTCTGTGCCTGGGATGACAGAGTCCTGACTCTACAGGGGGCATGTACAAAGCAAAGCTGCATCTTCTATGACCAACTTTAACAGAACTAACTGAACAAGCAAACAATAAAATGTAATTCTTAAATTTTTATACATGCTTATATTTTTTTGCAGTTATTTTTGCCATAAATTATAGAATTTAATGAAGTATTATTTATTGAGTTCCTGCAAACCCACAATGAAAACTAATTTATCAGGAACGGGCATAAGAGGCAGGGCCCATGAAGCAGAGTGGAAAATTGTTACAGGGGTGAGCGCTATAGGATCCTCTGCTGCGGTAGCAGTGTCTTGAGATTGGGAAGTCAGAGGACGTACAATTACTTTTGCCTCCTAATCTCCAACAAATCTACTAGGAAGGCTGTGCCTTTCAATTAAGAGGTGATCTTTTCAGAACTTACATGTTATGGCAATGGGTATATTTTCTTAAAACAGACAGCTACCGATTTTCTTGTCGACATATACAGAATACTGTTTAGCTTCTGCAAACTCCTCAAGCAGGAACCTATTAATTTTGTATGACCGTGCTTGGAAAAATATGTTTTAATTAATTGTTTTAATAAAAGCTGATGCCTTCTATATATCAGGCAGCATTCTAGGTATTGGATGAACCAATAAAGATGCTCCCGTATTCCAGTTTCATAAGACACATGAAATGGCAAGTAGCTTTTTGATGTACTTATATCTATTCTTTCTATGAGATCAATAAAGACTTTGTTACAAGCTGTACTCCCAGGTGAAAAGAGAATGGACTAGCAATTGACATCAATATTGGATAGTCACTTACAAGATTAAGACAGCTATTATTTTTCCTTTCTGCAAGTATTATATGTCTAATATAGAAGAAGGTCAGGGTCCCATAATACATATGAAATTATAGTTCTCTTTATCTTACTATAATAATTTAAATTCTACTGTACATACCCAAAGCTCAGACCTTTTCCTTTTGGGAGTAAAGACATGGAACTCTAACTTTTCTTTCCCCTGAAAGTAAGGGCAATGCACTTTAATGAAGGAAATCCTACACCAGAGCATGTTTACTTCAATAACAGTGCAGTCCATGGATAGGGAGAGTCACAAGACATGCACACCAACCCTAAACCCTAGAAGCTCTGAAATGTCTACAATATTTCTTTTCAAGATGAGTTAATACAACATAATACCGAAGAAAACAATATGTAGAAGTTACCCTGAGCTGGAAAAAGCACATTAATTATTTCATACCTGTATTAATAGCTCTCTCTTCAAGATTTCGGAACTTCATTACCTTCTAGATTCTATTACTGCAGACAAAAAGGTTTTGCTTCTCTTAGAAATGATACATTCATCTCTTTATAGATAGATTGATAAACAGGTAAAAGAATGGAATGCTCAAGACTGTCAAACATTTCGGATAGGTCAAGTAAGACTAAATTTAGCAAAATCATTTTCAATAATGAGCTTGTTCTGGTCTATTGGTGGGGACCAAAGCTCATTCTGAATATGTTAATGGGACAAGGGAAAGAAAATAATTTGGGACAGCGAGTACGGAACATTATTTTAGGTAATTTTGCTGTGATGTGAGGTCAAAGAATGAACTAGCTGGAGGGAAATATTGAGTCCAGGTATTCCTTTATAAGTATAGAGATATCACATAATATTTGTGTTATGATAAAAAATAATCAAGGAGAGGAAGAAATTGATAAGACAAAAAGAGAATGTGGAACTGCTGAAGTAACATAACTGAGGACATGAAAATGGATGGGACCTAGTTCACAAAGGAAAAGGGAGGTTGCTTCTGTCTAAGATGCAGACAGTTCATCCACAACAACAGAGACACAAAGTAGGTAGGCTCAGATGGAGGTAGGTTGACCTATTTGCTGCTGAGAGTATTTGAAAATTCTTTTTCTTCTCTCAATAAAACAAGAAAATAGGTCATCAGCTGAGAGTGAGGAAGGGAGATGGGGTGTTAGTTATTCCAGAAGAGACAAGACATGACGAGAGGGAAAGTAAAACTACTAAGGAAATAGAGTAGGATTGCTAGGCAGCGTTAAGAGCCTAATTAAGGTAAGTAATTGTGACGTTGCAATGAGACCATTCAGTTTCATTGTTTTTTTCTTCAGCTACATTAAGCAATACAGGTGAGTTATACAGTAGCTGGAAAGTTGGATTACACAAGATGAGGTGTTTGTCAGCTAATATTAAAAAGGGTAAGAGAGGTAAGGGGGTTGGTTATGAGAAGGAGTAATAAAAATAGACTGTAAAAACTAAACCGAAGAAAAAAAGAAAATGGGATGAGAGATAAAAGTTGCTTTGCAGGATTAATTTTATCACAGGATCTAAGAGATTAAAGAAATTTTTGGAGTTGTGGTCAAAAGATACAGGTGGAAAACAGTGATCAGGATACTTGAAATTGAGTCAGATGTGGTTTTGGTAATGACAGGATTTTAAGATGAATGTGAAAGTGGGATAAAAATTAGTGAGACAGAGAATTATGGAGAAAATATGTTAAACACATACAAACTGCTGAAAGGCTAGGATAGTGGAGTGATTATCACAATTTCATTGTAGCTCTGACAAAATGATCTGGGGTCATTTGCTTCTTGGTTTTAAACAGTACAAATTCCTACCTCAAAGACTCATTTTTCAGTCCATAGGGATAATTATTTCAAATTATAATGCCCTAGATACTAGGGTGATTTCAAAAGAAACTTTGAAAGTATTTTCCTCCAACAATTACAAAGGGAGATCTGGCTTGCTTTTTTAATAAAAAGTTAAGAACAGAGGATCCAACATTATGTAGTTATAACACACATATTTCAAACCCTTGTTATTCTTTCAGTCACAATTTACTCCCTAAATTGTATCTACTTTTAGTCGCTATAATATGTAAAGGAATGAAATATCTTTCCTGCATCTTAAAAAGTGATATTTCTGTCTTCATAGATACTGAAGCCTGAAGATTGTTCCAAAAATAAAACTAAAGATCAATTTCACTCATGAATATCTATGTAATAACCTTAAATAAAATATTAGCAAACAGAATCCAAGACCAGATTTAAAAACAATGCATCATACTGAGTGGAATTTATATCAGAAATGCAAGAATGATTCAACATTAGGAAATATTTTAATATAACTTATTATATTAATTGTTCTAATTCAATGGGATTTATTATTAACACCACATGCTGAAGAGGCAATTGACATAATTTAATACACATTCATAACAAAACCACTTAAGAAAATGGATAATGGATAATTCCATCATAGGACTAATTTGTGTGTTTATCAACATAAGAGCTAATACTATATTTAATGAGGCATCCTCACTAAATTTAGTAAAATAAAATGTTCTCTGCTACAGTATTGGAGATATTAGCTATTGAGTCTGAGATTTGAATTTATAGTATTTATGAGCTAATAAATTAGTCTGCTACTTTATGTAATCTTCAGGCTCCTCCTGACAATCCCATCGAGTCTGACCTCAATGTTGATACACCTCTTCATCATTGTCTCCTTACAACTTGTACAAGATCATCAACCTGCGTGTTAGCACTCCTCCTCCACTCAGGTTCTAATGCCTTCCCAGGTGACCCTCCCAAGGAGACATCCTTTCTACTTTGCCTGGACTCCAATAAGTGATTATGGGCCATCCTACCTTCATCCAACTAGGTATGGATGCTAATCTTGCTGTTACCCATTAAACAGCTTTGAGACCCAAGTCTTCAGGAAGAAAAGAGAAATAAACAGAGAATCATGGGCAGAGGGGAAGAGAAAGAAGAGGAAGAATTGGCAATATCAAAAATAAATGCACTGTGGTATCTTTTACTTACATAGACATTGATTCTTTTTATTTTGAAAATTAAAATTTCCAAATCCTGCCTCATATTATTTTAGAATTCTGCCCAAGCAATGGCTTCAGAAATAGACTTCGGTTCATATATCATGCCAATTACTCTAATATAAGGATGTTTCTTGGGATATTATTACCAAAGTAGTCATGCTAATCATTCATAGAGAAATGCTTTTACAGTTTCTTTCATTTTCTGTTTTTTCACCTTCTCTTTCTCAGACTTCTTGTAATTGTTTCAACTGTTCTGATTCCCCACTTCACACACCAAAAATTGTACTTAGGTTTACTTTACCTTTAAAAGTGATCTAACATATAAAACTAGTGTTAACTGTTCTTATTGAAGTATCAATGTATTGACACAACAATTTGAAGGCCAAGAGTAAACTAGCCTAAGAAATTCCAAAACTTCTAAGTAAGTACATCTGTTATATTGAGCGTGAAGTGAGTCTCTGCTGGTTCTATAGGTACAGCTATTTGAGAGAAATTTAAGAAAATCAATTGAGAGAAACAAGTAAATCACTTCACTTTCTTAGAATTGTTTAAATAGATATTGAAGAACTCTTCAAAACACATTAGTTTTCTACTTAGAAAGTGAATTGATTGTTTGTAAATGTGGGGGTTATATTCTTTTAGCAACACAACATTTCCGGATTATATGGTTGTGTTGTGAATAGTAAAAGTCAAAATGTTTATCTACAATTTATTCAGGTGACTATAAGTTGTATTGTATATAGTTGAGCACTGTTAGCAGACAAATTCCCACTCAGAACTTTGAAGGAGTATTTGGAGGGTATTAGATAAAAATAAACAAACAAGCAAACAAGAAATAACAAATGGAAAGTTTTAAAATTAGTATCTAAGGCACATAGTAAACTGGGCCAGAGATTAACCACTTGGCTTCTTTATAATTGTACCCTTACAGTTGACCCATGTGATGTCTCGTTCTGACTTTTTTATTCCTTATTATATGAAATTTGAAGTTAACCTTTTAAAAAATAAAAATATTTAGTATACATAAATATTATTGTCCCTATAAAACATATCAGAGCTGGATTAAGTTAAATAAAATTTAAACTACTCCTCTATGAACTCTTCTTACCTACCTCACAGGATATATTAAGTATATGTATACAGTTAAAGAAGTGCTGGGACACAACGAGCACCTCATAAGTATATATATCATTACCTTCAATATCAAAGCAGTTAATTTCTACAACTCATTTTATTTCATTCCCTCTGCCAAATATAAATATTCTAGCTGCCTGTCCCAGTAGCTTACAGAACAGCTGTCCCTACTCTATGGGTTCCTATAAGTATAATATTTAGAATATATTCTTAAAACTTGAAAGGATAAACAATGTATTGTTGCTCTGTAGAATAATTTGAAGTCAGGCAGTGTGACACTTCCAGCCTTGTTCTTTTTTCTCAGTATCGCTTTGGCTATTCGAGGTCTTTTGCAATTCCATAGAAATCTAATGGTTTTTTCTTCTATTTCTTTAAAAAATGCCATTGGAATTCTAATGGGGGTTGCATTAAATTTGTGATGATATGGCCATTTTAACTATGCTGAGTCTTCCAATTCATGAACATGGAATATCTTTCCATTTCTTTGTGTCTTCTTTAAGTTCTTTTAATAATGTCTTAAAGTTTTCAGTGTATAGGTCCTTCACATGCTTCGTTAAGCATTATTCATGTTGGCCAACCTACTGAAACAACCAAAGTGCTCTTTGATAGATGACTAGATAAAAAAAATGTGGCACATATACACAATGGAATACTATCCAGCCATAAGAAAAATGGATCTTGAGATTATCATGCTAAGCAAAATAAGTCAGACAGAAAAAATTGAGAACCATATGATTTCACTGATGTGTTGGATATAAAATCAGAAGCAACAAACGAACAAGACAAACAGATGGAGACTCATGGACATGGACAATAGTTTGGTGGTTACCAGAGGAAAAGTGGGGAGTAGGGAGGCAGATAAGGGTAAAAGGGGCCAAATATATGGTCACTAAAGAAGATTGACTTTGGGTGGTAAACAAGCAATGCAATATAGAGATACGATATTATAGAATTTTATACTTGAAACCTATATAATTTTATTAACCAATGTCACCCCAATAAATTTAATTTAAAAATTAAAAAAAAAAACAGAAAGTATAAACAATGTAGAAAAATAAAGAGGGTAATTTAATAAAGATGCTGATGTTCAAAGACTTGGATAGCAAATATAAAGCCAATATGCATAGGTGTAGTTCTTTTAACATTTATCCTGCTTGGGGTTCTCTGAGCCTCCTGGACATTAATTTGGGGACATTCTCAGTCGTCACTCTGTCAAATATTTATTCGGTAGAATGCAAAACTATAAGACTCCTAAAAATGACATAGGTGAAAATATAACCTAAGTTAGCTCTTATATATATACATTTTGCTTGGATTTCTTTATCTAGAAAAGGTCGCAGTTGTCCTAGATAATTCTGAAGCCCTCTTCCCACTTTGGAATCCTATGTGATCATAAACACACTGGAATTTTAACTATCACTTAGCAATGAAGACAGTAAATTTTGTTCTGAAGCTGACAATGAATGTAATTATTACAAGTAGGGTGGCCATAATTTAAGAAAAAAAAAAATCTTTCTCTTTATAAAAAGTTATAGGTTAGGTGATAAGAGAATCAAAGATTAACTTTTAAGAAGTCTTAATACTGATCTACCCTACTCATTTTAAATAAGAAGTTTTTGAATAATTTTGAATAAGCATATTTGAAAGCAGGCATTTTAAAAGAAAATATGCTTGTCTTAATTAATGATAAAGTTAAACATTATTCCATTTCCCATCATACTGAGATGATTAAAATCATAGGGCAATGACATTAAATGCAAATTTGTTTTGATTATTTTGTAATTTAAAAATTACTAACTGAAAACTCTAAGGGAAAATTGTAACTTTAGTTCCCTGTTGAATCTAATTTTATATGTCTTGTATATCCAGAGAGCTCTTAGTGGTTTAGCTAAGCAATTGTATGTGGAAAATAAACACTCAAAGTCAAGATGGAGAAAACAATAAAAAAAATCCATTGCTATTTACTTATTTAGTTAGTCATTCTCACCCCCACAATCTTTGTGAGCCACTGATCTTTTTACTATTTGCAAAATTTTGCCTTTTCCAGAATGCCACATATTTGGAAACATATAGCGTGTAGTCTTTTCAGAATGGCTTCTTCTACTTAGTGATATGCATTTAACTTTCCTTCACAACTTTTCATAGCTTGAAGCTCATTTTCTTTTAGTGTTGTATAATATTCCATTGTTCATATCTACCACAGTTTGTCTATTTGACATCTGAAGTGCATTTTGATTGCTTCAAAGTTTTGACAGTTATGAATAAAGCTACTATAAACATCCATATGCAGATTTTTTTTTTTTTTTTTAATGAACTTAAGTTTCCAACTCTCTTGGTTGAATACCAAAGACTGTGATTGCTGGATTGCATGATAAGAGTATGTTTAGTTATGTAAGAAACTGCCAAGCTGTCTTCCTAAGTGGCTGTACTATTTGCAATCCCACTAGCAATGAATGAGAGCTCCTGCTGTTCTACATCCTTGCCAGCATTTGATTCTGTCAATTCGGGCCATTTTGATAGGTAGGTACTAGTATTTCATTGTTGTTTTAATTTACATTTTCGTGATGACATAGAGTGTTGACCTTCTTTTCATATGCTATTTGCTATCTATATATCTTCTTTGGTGAGGTGTCTGTCAAGGTTTAGCCAATTTTTAATCAGGAAATGATAAATGAGCTGGAATATTCTAACTATAATTCCAAACTTCCCAGAGAAGGCATTTCTAAGTCCAGCACTGAACATTTATCTATGTTTCAATAAACTATGTTTGAAGATGGAGTAATCCTTTACACTCATGACATTTAAAAGCTAGCTATATAAACTACAGGATCACGATGACCCTGAAGGAACAAAGCTAAGGCCTGTGATGTAATGCTTAAGGAGTTCAAGTCGGTAGTTTATAAATATCGATACTTAAGTACCTGTGACTTACAAAAGCACAAAGATATTTTTCCTTATCTAAACAAACTAAAGGATCACAAAAATTTAGGCAATATGCTATACAGCATAAGTATAATGGTCAGAGAATAATCTGATGATTGTCAGAGGAGAGCAGGTGGGAGGAAGGGTGAACAGGCAAAGGGGAATAGGAGGTACAAAATTACAGTTATAAAATAAATAAGTTACAGGGATGTAATGTACAGCACAGGGAATATAGTCAATGACATTGTAATAACTTTGTATGGTCACAGATGGTACTATGGTACTAGACTTACTGCAGTGATCATATCACAATGTATATAAATGTGAAATCACTATGTCATACACTTGAAATCAATATAAAATTGTATATTATTGTATAATATAAAATTGTATATCAACTATAATTTAATAAACAAATTATAAATAAATGGTCAGCATTCCTGAGTTATGCCTGATTCATATTAATAACCTTCTGATATTTTAAGTTTCTCTTCTATATTATTTTTTCATTTCTTATTTTGCATTTCAAATATAATCATTTGGCAAACCAACTGGCACAAAAGGGTAAGGTGAGAGGTGGGTGTAAGAAAAGATGAAATACTGCCATTTGCAACATGGATGGATCTTGAGATTATCATGCTAAGCAAAACAAGTCAGACAGAAAAAGTTGAGAACCATACAATTTCACTCATATGTGGGATATAAAACTAAAAGTAACAAACGAACATGACAAACAAACAGAAGACTCATGGGCACAGACAGTGGATTAGTGTTATCAGAGGGAAGTGGGGAGAGGGGAGGAAAACAGAAGTAAAAGGGGTCAAATATTTGGTGACAGAAGAAAATTTAACTTTGGGTGGTGAACACAGTGCGATATTATTGATATTAGTGACATATTAGTGACATATTATTGAATTGTGCACTTGAAACCTATTTGATTTTATTAACCATGTCACCCTAATAATTTTAATAAAAAAGAATATTTAATATATGAAAATTTTATAATTACAAATTAACAGGCAGGAAAGAAGTCAAACACCTATTGTAGGCTTTCTGAACTCACAATAAGTTCTTTACTAATCAGAAGAAATCACCAGAATAACACTAGACAGAGACTTTCACAGACTGTTGAGGAGATTTTATCAAAATATGAATCCTTCCATTGCTACCATCAGATTCAGATGTTATTGCCTTCCAGGGGCGTTTGTCCTGAGGTTAACAGCCAGCCACTACAGTTGCTGATGGGAGAATATCATATGCTTCAGATGTGTTGAGATTAAAAAAAACAAAAAGAAAAAAACTTTGGGGCTAGGGATGCTAGGGAACACTACAGTTTATTCTTGCTGCTGTCATATACCCTAAACTTAACTGAAAAAAGAATTAATAAGCATGGTAGTTCATGCATACATAGATATAAGAACAAAACTATGCTAGTTCTTGATTAGAAAAGAACAAAACAAAACAGGAAATCAGTCATTTTAAGGAGGATTTTATAAGATTGGAACTTTATCTTGTCTATGTTTCCACAAGGAGATAAATTATGGATTACTATTATCTATAAAAATAAATATCAGGCAAGAAGAATAAAATCTGCTCATATAAACACTCCATGAATTCAGTGCCTAATGATCTTAGTGATCAATTTATCTCATGATAAAATAAAAATATTTAAAGCTCTAACACGCACTATGTTAAAAGTCATTACTTGGCTTTGCTCCCTACTGGAAGAGATTCAGCATTTAAATGCACAGATTAAATAAGTTTGGCAAATAAGTGTATGAAACTAAGTGTTATTAAATGGCAGAAAAGAGTGAGAAGTGACCAGATGATAAAACTGAGCAAAATTCCATTTCCTGAATAAAGTAAAACCCAGGTATGTAGACACCCAGAGTGATATGCTTTTGTATTCAATTGAAGAAGAAATTCAGGAAGCTATATTTATTTATTTCTCAGTTTTGCTCCTTTTACACTTCATGTCAATGTTGGACCAGTGTCACTGGGTAGCAGGATTTAGTATATAGCCTTGTTTCAAATATCTAGCATTTCTTATTTGTTAATGTCCTAGTATTGGTTACTAGAGGAAAGTTAAGCATATAAAGAGAAAGCTTCATTTGAAATGAGAAATAAAAGGTCATGAGAAATAAAAGGTCAAACTCTTAATCTTTTCCCACATTAGAGAAACAAATTTTCTTTAGTTGATAAGGCCCAGACAGGCAGTATGTACTATTTAAGAGTTCTGTTACTCTTTCTTTTTTTGGTGTTTCAAAATGATTTATTGAAAAGAAATCTTTGCCTTGATATTGCAATCTTTATAAATTATAGCTCTGTTGTTGGAAAAATATTTAGTTATCTTCTTTTCTTTAAGGAATGGAATATCACTACAATTCACTTTTATAATGGTTTTCAGTATCCTATTCTGAAATGTTTATGTAAAAGTATTCAAAATTCAGATAGGTTCTATCATAAAGGAATTCATAATATTCAATCTTCTGTTATCAATCACAGTACCTTGGTATTCTAGTGGGAAGATTTCTGATTATAAATAACAGAACAAATAGGTACTAACTTTACTTAATTCCAGAACAATATTTAATATCAGGATCCTTCAAAATTAATGGTAAATTGCTAAAGACTTATAAAATTATCTTTAAGGAAAAAAAAATAATGTGTTCCAGGTATCCGTTGATATGAGTCAATCAATAAGTTTATATCATACACACACACATTCAGACATATACATCCATACACGAGACAGAGAGACAGAGACACAGAGAGAACGACAGAAAGAAACATAGAGAAATGATCATCTCAACTATAATATTGAAGGATGAACAAAAGGATAAAATTTGGTAAGAAATTTATTACAAAGGAAATATGATCATTTTTGTCAAAAATCACAGAATGACTGATAAAAAATAATAGTCTTGGAGCCGATCTTGAATTTAAGATTTGATAAATCATTTCAAAACATACAACTTGACAAATGAATTCAATTTGACCTGGACTTATGCACTGTAATAAATTAAGAAAACTGGATAAAGAGATACAAACAAATTACATTTGTAAATAAAGCACATAAGAGATGATGAAGACATTGTAGGAAATCACAAGTAACCTCTGTTTGATCTCTCTCTTTCTCTCAAATGGGTATTAGAAGAGAACATTTCAAGGATTTTAGGTTTGCATGAGTTTTAAACAAGTAAATGACTCAGAAGCAGCTTAAAGATTTCTTCACTCCCTGAAGTACTGATAAAAATCATCATGACTTCTCAGAAGGGAAACTAAATTTTCTGTCTTGGCTCAGCTCAATTTGAGAATTGAGAATAGCTTGTCCATAATTGCTCTTGCCATTGGCCTTGCTTTTATAGATTGCTGGCTTATTGGAAAGTGGGAGAGCAAGTCCACAGTAGCACAAATGAGGTAAATTTGTCAAGCGATAAACTCTGTTCTCATTTTCTATTTTGTAACTTCTAATTCTAGCACGAGAAAAACATTGTAGATAAGTTTTACAGAGAGAAATCCTTAGTTTACTTTAAGATTATTCAGTGGGCAAAAATAAGTGCTTCGCTTTGCAGAAGCAGAAATAGAGAAATGGCTTTAGAGTTTATAAGGTTTTAGAGTTTATTCTGATTATATGTACTACTGTCAACTGTTGATAAAATGATGTGTTTCGTGGACAGAATGTACATTAACATTTACAGTGAAGCTGTGAAAATACAAGGATTAAAGAAATCCTGTGGTTTTTTGAAGTTCATTACCATTAGTTATTAATGTAAGAAGCACACTTAGTTCTTCCTCATGCTAATAATTTTGCATTTTAATAACTTGAGACAAAAAGAAGATAACATACTTTTAAAATGAGAAACTAGGAATCATTACAGAATGGGGCTTTGATGCTTACAAATGGAAAGTGCTCTCGATGTGTGGGATGTTCCTCTACCTTCATGTCCCCAAAAGGGTCTGCCACGGAGTAACCTTCTTAACTTCCTGATTTACTCCTGCGATCCCAGTCTGATTCTTCACTTTTCCCCACAGGGAAATAAAATGAGTCATCTGATTGGTGGCAACATTCATTTGTCCCCATTTTTATTAGAAGAAAAAAATCTATAAAATCTTAGGTCACTGGTGCTTCATGCCTCTCTTTCCATTTCTTCTTTGGATATTACAAAGCAGATAAACTTAATACATGTATCTGTTAAGAAAAATGAAGGCTTCCCGGAGTTGGGCCACTCCAGCTTCAACATTGGGGACACTAAGGACAGTGTATTAGCACTTGTGCCTACAGATCTAAAGCTATATTCTCCATTTGGCTTCAGTGAAAATATGTTAATACTTTTGAGCTTGATTTTTCTTCCTTCTGTGTCTTATCAATTGGCTCTAATTTTTAGAAGAAATAAATTTACTTATTAGCTCCTAATATCTCAATGTATAATTTATACTGTTGTTTTTACTTGTAAGAGAGAGAAAAAAAAAAGCTACTATTATAGGAGTGTTCATATATTTGGCAATTTTGTTAATCAGAAAATTTGTTACGATCTCTTTGAAATGTTAAAATATTTATTATTGAATATGTGATCAACTGTGTCATCTGATTATAATCTTTGTATATTATGAATAATGCAAGTTTAATTAATTCCATAGTATGGAACAGTGGTGTAAAAAGTGGGGTGTGTACACACCAAGGGCCAAATAAGACAGTTTGTAGAGTTAAGGTAGGACATAGACTCTCCACTTACTTTTATCTTAAAAGTAAAATAGATTATGACTTATTAATATATAAATTGACCCTGGTATCCTCAGTTATTCCATTTGTCAGATAGTCTTCATTTGCTCATGTAAGGAAAGAGTAAGAGAGCCAAAAACTTGGAGGATTACAGAGATGTCTTCACTCCATTTATTTTTGGCCTATGGTTGTGTATTATTTTTAAGGTATACTTGGTGAGGTGGTTTTTCTGGGTATGGTATGTATTTTATTTTTATTTTTATTTATTATTATTTTTTTGTATTTTAAAATTAAACAAATGCACACAAAATAGATGAGTGCAAGGAAATTATGGATTGAAGATAATACTAATAACACAGTAAAACCAAATACAAATAACAGACCTAACACTTTTGCTATTTCTGGAATTTTAATCTGGAGGATTTTGTTAAATTCATTCAAATGAAACTTCTAATTAGCAAGTAATAAATTTTTTTAAAAAGATACTGACTTAATGTAGGAATCGGACTAGGGGCCATGAAGACATGAACCCTGGGAAACAGAAAGCTGTGGACCTCCATAATTCCGTAACAGCATTTGGTATAAGTGTTTAATTCTGTACCTTGGGACAGAGCTGACTAAGAATAATAGGGTTAGATACTATAAATGGGAAGAAAATAAATAGGAGTTTGGCAGGTATTGGCATGTTTGGCTTTCAGTATAGATCTGAATTAAAAAAATGAACATAGTTCTGAGGTGGACAGTATGCAAGCCGAGGAGGAAAAAAATACTTTATTGAGGAAGGCAAGGCCTCTGTCATCTTCAATTTCAGTTGACTGAGGATCAGCTGAAAGGTTGAATAAAAATGCTCCTGTACTCCAAATAAAATGTTATCTAACTGATGTTTATGAAATTCTAGCCTTAGCAGGATATAAAGTTCTTGCCATAGGCCTTTTCAAAAAGCTCAGCTCTCCTTAAGACTTAACCTGCTAGTCAGAGGCCAGTTTCCCGCCTGCTATTAAAATGATTGTATTTTCATCACTTAAGCTATTGTTTACATTGCTTTAAAGCATAGGCAATTAAGATAAAGATTTTGGGATTTTGCAAGGAAACCCATTAGATAAAATGGAACCCTTTAAAGATATGTCTAAGATATTTGGTTATAGTTGTTCATACAAAGAACTGACTGAAAGTAAATAAACTGGAAGCCCACTAAGTTTTTAAGGCAATCATATTGCCAGAGCAATACCTAGCCAACCAGTATGTAATCTTTCCGTGGAAGACCATCTCCAGTTGTGCAAATTTATGCCAACAAAATCTGGCCTATGAAAGCTATGTAGCTACCAGGGAGTACACATTCATTGTTCTAAGGATGTCCCTCACAGGACAAAAATAGTAACTGTGGAAGATAACAGATAAGGCAATGTTCCTAAAAATCAGCACCAGGAATGTACTCTTGACATGGAAGGGAGTCCTTACTATTCCACGCAGTGAGATTAAATAATTGTTTTGAAATAGTGACTTGTGTATATCCTGTTCTCTCTTTGCTTGGTATAGTTATATGTGGCTTTTCATCAGTGCCCCCAAACTCCATTGTTCAAGGGTCAACTGTATTTGGAGACAGAATTTTTAAGGAGGTAATTAAGAAATAATATGGCCATATGGGAGGGCCCTAATCCAATATGACTAGTATCTTTATAAAAAGAGATTAGGATTCAGTTATATACAGAGATAAGACCATGTGAAGACAAAGGGAGGAGACTGCACAAGCCAAGGAGAGAGGTTTTCAGAAGAAACTAACCCTTCTAACACCATGATCTTGAACTTCTAAACTCCAAAACTCAGAGGAATAAATTTCTGTTGTTTAAGCCAACCAATCTGTGGTACTTTGTTATAACAAACCTAGAATATTAATATATTTGCCTTTGTTTACAGGACCACTTTTGTCACTTCACTGTTTTTCATGCTGCGTGGGACTTGAGAGGGAATGGAGTGCTCACAGAAGGGCAGAGTGAAAATGCGAAACTGAGTATTTGGTGACAGGGAGAAGTTAAAACCTAAAGTTATACAGCTGGTAATGGAAACCAGAGCCGAAATGCCCGAGTACGAATCCTTGATCTTTTACTTACTAGATATGATCTAAGTCAATTTACTTACCTCTTCCCGTATCATGTATAAAACACAATATATATTTCATAAGGTTGAAATGGGGATTAAATAAGGCACAATGTGGAGCGTGTTTAGGACAATGACTCGTATAGAGTAAGTCTACAAAGGTATTAGCTATTATACTTATTGTTATCTTTGTCTTTCTCTCTGTAATTAACTCCTTACTCATGTTGTCTTATACAATCCATGAATACTAAGTACATTAAAAGCAATAAAAATTTAGTTATGAAAAAGACAATACAATGGAACAAAGATAATATGTTCAACATATAGTGCTGGAACAAGTGGACATACATATGCAAAAAAAAAAAAAAAAGAATCTGACCAGAGGCCTTAGACACTTCAAAAAATTAAATCAAGATAGATCAAGGACCAAAAAATGAAATGTAAAACTATAAAACTCCTAGAAGATAACATAGGAGAAAACTTAGGTGACTTTGGGTATGTAAATGACTTTTTAAATACAAAGCCAAAAGCATGATCCATAAAAGAATCGATAAGCTATGTCAATACAGGTTCATCAATTGTAACAAGCGTAACTCTCCGGTGGGAGATGTTTAATGAAAGAGGCTATGCATGCATGGTTTCAGGGAGTACATGAAAAACCTCTGTATCGTTTCCTCAATGTTACTGCTTAAAACCGCTCTAGAATGTAAAGTATTAAAAAAAAAAATGAGGTAACCAATGTTTCAAGTGAGGTTCAGTGAGGAGTAATGACTGAGTTAATATCTCTCGATGACATTTTTAATAAGATTCTGTGATCCAACTGTGTTGGGAACATTTTTTGATTTTGTTTTGTTTTTCTGTTTTCATTCAAAGGACAATTGGAATTCAGAAGAAAACAGAATAAACAAGAATAAACTTCCCCAGTGTTGTTCTATTGGTCCCTCCATTTTCGTTCTTTAACCTCCCTCATGTCTTCTGAGGAAGATAGTTTCTATGACCTCAGTCACTGGACTCTTGTTTTCTAGTTTCTGTTTGGGTTTGGCAGTGGGCAGCCCCAGGAATACATAAGGGTAGGAGGATAAAGATTTCAGGTTATTTTTCCCCTTTGTCCTTCTGACTGACCGTGATTTCTTTATTATGGTCACAGGAACGATTACGTGTGCCCTGCACAAGTCTCACAGGTCTTAGGAAACTATTTCCTCCCTTAACTTTTCAGACCTATGAGCAATAACAGCTTCCCACTCTTGCTCACCCCTGAATGCTTCACTATCCTTTACCGTTTCCCTTAAACTTGTCCATACCAATTTTAACCATCATTCATAAAAAGGTCTTTTTTTTACACCTGAAAATATGGTACCTGTTCACTGCCAAGACCCATGCAGGAACCATGAGACCACTGAGTTTCTGAGAGTGAAGGGGATCAACAGATGATCAGTGTATAGTATGAAGAAAAAGAAGAATACGAAAGTGCTAAAGATAATCCTTACCCATTCCAGATTATAATAACTAATTATAAGGTCACAAAATTTTAAATTGCATGACTTTTTCCTCTACATAATATGGTATGGGAACAAAGTTTTAAAATGAACATGTTAAGCATTTCAACATTTATGCCACATAAATAAACCCCTTGTTTTCTTCTTTCAAATTGAACATTTTTATATTGTACATTGTAGCTCAAAGCTACATTGAAACGAAAGTGTTAAAACGCTTTCAAAGTAAAATTTTCTTTGAGCTTCAGTTGCCATAACAACTTCCTTTATCTCTCAAATAATGTTGAATTAAATATGAAATAGCATATGCTTCATATAGGCACTGAAATCATAAGCACTGATATTTATAATAAAATATTAAAGAAAATATCTCTTACAGAGAAACATGATTTGAAGGACAAATTTTCACTGTAATAATTAATGGAAAGTGTAACAATTCACATTTTTTCTTTTGTAAATAGTGTTTTTTCTCTTCATCAAAAGAAGATATTTCATTTTCTTGACCCATTTTTGAATGTACCTGAGAAAGTAGAACAGCTATCGGTTTCTCTATATATTAAACAGAAAATATTTTTTCTGCTGTAGAAGTACATGGGTTATAAATTGTCTAAAAGGAAGTAGCATAATTTACACACCAATTCAAAAATAAAAAAGTATAACATATAGGCATCTCATTTTCAAGTATAGATTTTGTCAAAGATATAAATAATATACTTATGCATTAGGCAAAACAATGTGAATTTAAATTGTTTTTCTAATCTAAACCTCTATATTCTAAGAGAAAGCACGCATGTCCCTAAATTCTGCTCCATCCAGTCCTCAGGGTTTAACATTCTTCCTGGTATAACACTATTAAAAATTCACCTACATGTTTCCTATAAACTTTGTGTTACAGATAGGCAAAATAAAGCAATCCCTTTGATATAAAAGCTATCTCCTCCCAGAACAAGCCTTTTACTTCTCAAGAAGACCACTGTTTGTGTCTACCTTTACCATGGGCTTGGAGTGAAAGAGAATTGGAGATAGTGTGTCCTGGAAAACATCCTACTGGGTGACACCGGTCCCAAGTGAAAGTACTGACAGTTCTCAGACAAGAGAAAGAACGTTAATGGGAACCACTGCCAGCACTGTCAACCAAGTTTCTGGGGGCCATGAAGGCTGAAAAATGTCAGTCTCTTTTCCATCTATTCAAATGTACCCTACTCATCCTCAAGAGTATGTACCTTAGCACAAGAGGCCTGAAGGAAAAAAAAAATTAAAAAGAGGCCTGTTGACATGGTAGATTCAGTTGATGCTCTAATTGTAAAAACTTTAACATAGGTACTGGGCTAGATCTAAGAAGAAAGTATATTTCTTTAAAACCACAACTGAGGATTGTTGATTCTCCATATCCATGCTGGCAATTCAAATCTTTTGATTATTATCAAATAATAATCTTTTGATTATTATCAAATATTTTTTTTAAGTTATATCCAGAGCACTGGAATCAGTCTGACTACCACACAGTGATTATAACTACCAAGATCCACTAGTTAATTTATTACCCTGACACTTGGACTTCAGTCTCTCCTCTTACCCACACCATCAATGATCAATTGTGATTCTACTGAATGCTATAAATTACCAGGAGTTCATTTCTCCCTGATTAGAAAGCTACATGTGGACTCAAAAAGATAGATAGATAGATAGATAGATAGATAGATAGATAGATAGATAGATAGATAGATAGATAGAAAGATAGATAGATAGAGATAGTTGATAGATAATCCAACACCAGAATGTTAGTTTGAGGACGTGTGTCCTCAGATCCTTGGGATTACTTCTGGTACCAGCTACCATATCTTTCAGAAGTTTAGCTTGGAACAGATCATATTAAGAACGAAATTTTAAAGAAGTTTAATGGAAGGACTATTTCAAAAGGTATAAGCAGAGTAAAGGGAAATAGCAAATGATGGTGATGTACCTACGATTTAGCAACAGTGAAATCATTACAAGCTATTATAAGAATCTGGTGAGAGCCACAATTATGCATGTGCAGATGACAAAGGTTGCAACCACAGTTAAGAAATGAAACCTCTTATCTCTAACCAGAGCTTTTCATTGGCCTTCATGATCTTCATGAAAAGCCACATGCAAGAAAACCTGCATGGTGCAGCATACGGATATCAGCCTCCAGGGACATATGACAGACAAAACAGAGTGAGGCAGAGAATGGATCTGGAGAAGCAAATAGAATAATCTCTCTCTGAAGCACCACAGCCCCCTACTCTTCACCATCAGCATGGCATGGGACCTGTATAAACAAATCTATAATCACAACAGTGATACTCTACCTTTCAGCTTATCCCCACAAATACTGTGTTCTATTCTACTTGGAAATGATCAGATGTACTAAATTTTCAGTGAGGAATAAAATCTAGGGCTCTCAAAGGCATTTGATTCCTAAATAAATATATAAATAAATGAAGTATAAGTAGTGATTCTGAAATTGAACAAACTGCAAAAAGTGATTTTATTTTCACTTTTTCTTCTACTGCTGCTTTGCAGTATTAGAATGATGTTTATAAATCAAAAGGTTAATAAAGTATACTAAAAATTTGTGTGTAGGTGTGATGAGGTGGTTAAGGGATCAGAAGAAATGCTGTCCTGAATCATCAATATTCTCTATAGTACATTTGCTTATTTTGGCATCTTTTTAAAACCAAGGAGAGTTATCTTTAAAAAAAAATGGTTATGGTAAGAATATAAAATGACTCAGGTGTGTAAGCAACAGTGTGTTATCAAGCAAAGCAAAACTGTAGGAAGCCAGGAAGTTCAAACTGCAGTCAAGAAAAGAACCTGCTATAGATTTTGACATAGTAGAAGTGATCGTGTGCATTATATCAGTGTTCATATTTTATAATTTTAAAATTTATATCTATATATGAATCAGTGCTGTTTTACACAATTGCAGTACAAGGAACCAAAACATGTGGTCTATAATCATCAGAGGGACCCTATTTGTGTATTTTTAAAAGATGTGCCATGATTCTGACAATTCAGCAAGTCTCCACACCCTGAGGATATATTTGGTGGTGAATGTCCACCCGTCTTCTAGATCATTCGTTAACAAGTCTGTGTTAGAATACCGTTAAGGACAACAAAACTGAGCACCTATTCATGCTGATGTGCGTGCTGATTTCTACTGGTGTTTGTAAACTGCAATTCAAACTGAGAAGCCAGATTAATTTTGCTTGTAAATATTTTCAATCTGTTACTTAGATAACTGCTATATCCACATTTGGGGGTATAATTTTAGGCTTCTAACAACATACACATGCTCACTTGCCACTTGCCATACTGCAATGAAAGAGGTTTATTTAAAGCCAACATTCAATGTAACAAAACATTCACTATATTAACTATAACTTAACTTATTTTGAAGGATACTGTCATATGTTCATAATAAAATTTTGTGTGTCTTTGAACATGGTAAATGTTGGTTTGTTGGATTTATTTCTTATAGTGTATTTTTCTATTTTTCTGGCAAATTCCAGCCTTAAAAGCGAGATAGGAAATGCCTCCTCTTCTTTATTTTCTAGAGGAATTTGTGTAGTATTGAAATTCTGGTTCTTAAATATTTCTTAGAATTTATCAATGAAGCCATCTGGGCCTGTCATTGTCTTTATTGTTAGATTTATAACTATAAATACATTTCTTTAAATAAATAGGTATATTTTCTTTAATTCTTTTTAGTCATATTTGCAGTTTGTGTTATTAAGAATTTTTTCTATTTCATCTAAGTAATTCAATTTATGGGCTTACAATTATTTATAATATTCCTTTATTGTCCTTTAAAAGTCTTTAAAATATGTATTCATGTTCACTCGTATCTGATATTGGTAAATTGAGTCTCTCTCTCTCTTACACACATGCGCACACACACATACACAAATTTAGCCACTTAATTTTCCAGGTTAAAGAGCTAATTGATTTTCTCTGAGAAATATGGCTTGGTTTAAGTAAAAGATAAGTTCATTTAACATATATGCTTTACAAGGTTAAATAGTTAAACTATGGTTTATATTTTGCTTCTTTATATTATCTTATCAGTAAATATAAGGAAAGGATCTTTTAACTAAGAAAATATGCATAATGTTATAATTTTATTTGAAAATAATTTTGTGTTTATTTGACTCCTGTTTTTTAATTTTACTTCTAAGGTCATTAGGATAACAACAATTTTTGAAATTTTCTTCTTTAAATTTCTAGCTGACAGCATACTTTGAGATTATAAGAACTTTTATTAAATATTGTATAAATTATCTTTTTATATTTAAAATATGTCAAGAATTATAGTTCATAAGATCTGATTTTTGCAGTTGTAACGAAATACTGACTGTGTTGCCATAGATTAATTATGGCTTTAGGAGGTTACTTGTCAGATAAAATAATGACTATGCCCAACTAATGAGTTGGAATTAAGTATTATGAAGAAATGTTGGCAATGCACATTGCCATCACATAATATAAGGTAACTACTTTAAATATATTAAATAGAGGACACTGATCAGGGTGCAACCAAGGAGATCTTGATTCAAATGGAAAGAAAGACATATCACCACAATATAGGCTCAGTCATTTCTACAAACAATCCTGATTTCATTTTAGTAATTCAGAGTGTTCAATAAGCACAATTTAAAAACTAGAAAGAAATAATAAAGGTAACTTCCTCCCTTTACCAAAAATATGTGTTTTACTTTACCTCTACCATTCTGTTCATTATCATGGAGAATTTTTTTTTTTTTCTCTAACTGAAGTGTAGTACAAGTATATGGTGCCTAAATAATGTTAAACAACTTCAAGCCTTGCTGTAAGATATTCTATTTCGAATTGTGATGTAGTGGCCTGAGTTATTAAGTGTTTTTCTAATCTCTTCTAAAGGAAACAGATTGGATTTTTAGTTGACTAAGCCCCTAGAGGCATTCATGATGCTCAAGGTGTTCCCTGAAGAATTTTTTTGAATTATCTTACTTTTATTTCATCTTGAAAAATCATTCTTTTCAGGAGGCTGTTTGGGGGCCCTATGATCCTGATTCTCTTTGTCATAAATCAATTTTCAGTAGCGCTGTTGGGAAACCTTTGAGCATATGATATTCCCCGATGTACAGAATTCCTTCTCAGAAAAAAAAATTAATTGAGAAATACCCTATACACTCTCACAGTTGCACTGCTTAATAAAATAAGCCCCTCTCTCTGGAGAATTCATAGCTTTCTGACATTCCCTAGCTTTAGTTTATCTGAATTAAATATATTGCTAGAAATGAAGCACGGCAATTTCATCAGGAAAATTACTTCTCAAATATAGAAATATATTGCATTACATGTTGTTTTTGCTCTGTGCTACTTGATTTATATATAGCTCTAACACAATATATACTACATTTGTGCTTAAGCAATGTTAGCTGATCTTTATAAGAAAGCAACTTACATGAAGCTTAGAGATTCCTAGCAATGTGAGTTTTCCATGGAATGAATTTTTACTGTCTGCATTACAAATTGAGTGATACATTTTTCAATTAAATTAAATTTTCCAACAGAAGATATGAACTGTGCACTTGACAGTTGGCTATATACAAATATAAAACCTGCTTTATTGTAGTCATGGCAGCATTTTTCTTTGACAGAAAAAAAAAGGTCCATTCTTTCTTGTCAGACGTAAGAATAAATTTAAATAGTCAAGAAAGTTAGGTTTAGTCTATCGATCGATCTATCTATCTATCTATCTATCTATCTGTCTATCTATCTATCTATCTAAGATAGCCTGATTTAAATGATTATAATCACAATCATTAGTTCAAAATCACCTTCTCAGGGCTTCCCTTCTCTTAAATTTTGTTTATTCTCCTCTTCCTCAAGGTTTTAAATTTAATCGAACTGGCCAGCTGGACTTTTTTCATATGGTAAAATAAATAATGGTGGGGGATTATGGTTGTATGAGTGAAAACCAGCTGGTGGAGATAGTTACAAATCACTGGCTCTGCATGAGACAAGCTGATATTAGTGGCAGGTAAACACTGACTCTTCTCTCTTCCTAGGACCTTTAGGATCCTGGTGTTCAGTGGGTCTCTCCAGCAGCCTCCTGGTACCAGCTACCATATAGAAGCATGGTAAATAACTTCAACTCCTTCACACCAGAGGAGGGCAAAGACACAACTATATTGTAATCCCTAAGATCACTGGACAATCTTTTGGAAGTTGGCTTTTGCTCAGCTATTGCTTCTAAATTATACTTTAACTATGGCAGACCTAGGAATCCTTGTCTCAACAACCTAATCTTAAGAGAAACTGGGTGAATCTCTAAAGTTCTCTAATTTTCCATACCATTTTTCTATATTTCTATCACTATTGTATGTGAGTGTATGAAAAGACATTAAATATTTAAAAAATATTATAGAGGTCTGGAGGTCTAACACTATGGAACCATATTAAATTACAGTGTACTCTATTATTTGATGTTAATCTCTATATTCAAGACATATCTTAGTAACTCTTACTTGTAAGTACATAGGAATTATTTTTCAGCAAAAAGAAATACTAAACACAACTTGATATAAATGAAACATTTTAGTGCATTATTGTTCTCAAAAGAAAAAAGTAAGAGAGTCCACACTTACCTACACCACCTTCTCAAAAAAAAAAAAAAAAAAGCAGATGGAAATATGAGCATGAAGACACTGGCTGAGAGAAGTCATTAAACTGGGAGATCATAGGGTTCTGAGGGCAGACGTCTTTATTAGCATTGCAGTTCTTCAGGATCCTTGAGCCAGAAGCCCAGTGGAAAAACATAATCTTAGTCTCCCAGTTTAATCCAAGAAGGCTCAAAGAGTGTTAAAGAGTCTCAGAGTAGTAAATCCACTGACTTCCCAGTGGAAGACCTGAATTCTCTTGTTGAAAATTACACTAACAAAGTCCTCGCAGATTAAAAACAAGTAAATACGAACCCATTATTAAAAATCATCAAATACACAGAGACCGAGAGTCATAGAAAAATATATATTCAGAATTCTAAGGCTATTAGATTCTAAACCATATAAAATACATTTAAAATAAATATATGTAAATATTTATGGAGCAAAAAGATGGGAATGATCGAGCAACAAGAGACTATTGAGATGTTCAGGCCTATGTAAAGAAAAGCATAACTTTCTTTTAAAAATTAATATACACACTAAGACAAAAATTAATGGTTAAAAGAGCATGCTGAGTATAGCTGAAGAATTACTGACATGGAAGATCTGAAAAATCACTCAGTATTTAACTAAAATACTGATTAGATGTGTGTCCTACTAACATTAAAGAAGCCTGATTCAACTTGTCATTTTAGAATATTAAAACTGTATACCATGCAGGTGTAACATTACTACACAGCAGTAACATATTTTATGACAAGATATTTCATATAATATATCATATAATATACAAATATTATATAAGAATGGACAATGTCTCTTTAGAGACACAAATCATTTTGAAATAAATGGAGAAACAGGTATTATATTAATTTGTAATACTACACATATGCATGCTATTCAATAAAACAGTCAAGATTTTCAGAAGTGTCCCTCCCTCATCCTACTCTGCTTGAAACAATTAAGGACATTTCCTTGCTGGGAGGATAAGAGAAGCAGCTTTCAGATGGAGACTTCCAGTTATATCATAGTTTTGATTTTCTTCAATCTTTTTAGAGATTAAGAGCTATAGAAGACTTACAATGATTTGATGTTACACATTCAACTGGATTTTGAGAAGAGAACAGCATAATGAAGATGAGAGCATATCGAGAGAGATAAAAGTTGAAAATGTCCCAAACCACAAAACAAATGGAACCCCAGATAGGAGTCCCACCCCTTCTGTACACTCCAGTTATTCAATCACACACTAATTTAGGTGTGCCGTGAACGGATTTTGGAGATGTAATTAAGGTTCCACTTTAGTTGACCTTAAAATACGGTGATAATTCTGAATGAATCTAACCTAATTAGATAACAGGAAAAGAGGGACTGGATTATTCCTGATAAAGAGATTTGAAAAAGAGGATTTTGATGAGCAGATTCTCCATTGATGGTTTTGATTATAGCGGCCATCTAGTGGCTGAAACAGCCCCCAGATGATAAGCAGGAAGGAAATGAGTACCTGTGTTGCAGGAAGCGACACGAGACAGAGGAAATTTGAATGTTCAGACAACTTTGTTAGAGGAAGGAGAGTTTATTAGGCCTGCAGAGCCTGTGAGGCTCTATAAAAGCAAGAGCTTGTTCCGGTTAGATTTCTTACAGCTTATATGCCCCTGCAGTGTCCATGCAAGGGGCGCGCATTTCCTTTGTCTGAGGGTCTACGTGCATTTCCTAACTCAGGATGGGCAGAGGAGTTTCAGATGGGAGCTACAAGGCCATTCAGAGATCTATAGGGTGTTGTTAATCTACAACCCACTGAGTCAGTCATTTCTGCAAGCCGTTTCTTTTGCATTTTTCGGATGCCTCCTCTCTTACCTCAGTCCTAAAAGTAAAAGGAACTGAAGTCTGTTAACACCCTAAAGGAGTTGGGAAAAAAAGTTCTTCCACAAAGACTTCAGATGGGAACTCGGCCTGGGTGATATCCCAGGTTTAGTGAGACTTGATGAGTGAACTCGATCATGCGGTACCTCGACCTCTGACCTACAGAAACTGTGAGATAATAATTTGTGTTGTTTTAAGGTACTAAGTTTATGGTTATTTGCTATGCGTCAGTAGAAAATGAATACACTGTATTGGTTATAAGGTAACTATAAAATACTAAAGATAGACAAATTACTTTAAAAGCTAACAGGAAGAGAAAAAACACCATCTATAGGCAACGTTGATGTCAGGTTTCTATCGGCAATAAATGGAAGCCTGAAGAGAGTGAATGACATCTTTAAATTGTTGACAGAAAATTATTGCAACTTAGAACTATATACATAACACAACGTTTCTTATAAGAACAAAACTAAAACAAATATATTCAGTTAAATTTAAACCAAAAGCTTTTTTAACTAAAAATCTTTCACCTTATGCAATTTTTAAGGAGTCAATGTTTATTGAATGTCTAATATGTACCAGACGCTGCATACTTTTTAGAAGTTTTGCTGAATATTCAAAATAGCTCTAAAATAGATACTATTATTATTCTCATTTTAAAGGAGAATAAAACAAGACATAGAAAGGTGAAATGATTTGCCAAGTTTACCTACCAAGTGAGTGGCAGATCTGAATTTCAGAACTGGGCAGGCGGATCATAATGACTGTGATTTTAACCCCTAAACATTGTGTCACCTCAGATAGACATTGTTAAATATAACTTAAAACAATACACAAAGACATTTCTTAGTCTTATGAAAAGAGCAAAAAAAAAAAACATTATTAATGAGATATTAAAAGAATTGGAAATAGGTTTCTTTCTTTTCCTTTTTTTTTTTTTTAACGCCTACACACACCTGGTATTCGAGGTGGTCTCCCATTTAAGTACTAACTTTCAAACCTGCTTAGATAGGTCTCTTAATAACCACCAACTGTAACTAAACCAGTCATTTACTTTTTTTCAATCATTTGGGTTTTTAAAAACAATATCTACTCTATAACTAGAACAAACCAAATATCTAATGAGAGTCTCTATAATACTGTAAAGAGCATGATTATACATAACTGCATTTCAGACCTATTGCTTGAGTGACTGGTCCTGAGTCTTTGATTTTTATTTTAATGTTATGAAGTGGATGGATTAACAGTAAGACTCCACCTGTTAGTCACAGAATACAAGAACAAAATTAAAATATAACATTAAAATATAAAGATTAAAGTATGTGTGGACCTTGTGGGTAAAATAAGCATATAAACTTCTTGAAGAGGATTGTGTTGTTTTACAGATTCAAGAAAAGCGTAAAACTATTTTCCTTTTTAGTTTTGCATCATTATATAAAACTCTAAGGAAAACGTAAGCATCAAATTCATTACACAGTTGACCCTTGAACAACATAGGCTCGAACTACGTGGGTTCACTATATGTGGATTTTTTTCAATAAATACATATAGTACTGTAAATATATTTTTCTTATATTTTCTTAATAACATTTTCTTTCCTCTAGTCTACTTTATTGTTAGAATAAAGTATATAATACATATAACAGACAAAATAGGTGTTAATCGACTGTTTATGTATCAGTAAGGTTTCTGGTTAATTGTAGGCTATTAAGTTTTGGGGGAGTCAAAAGTTATATTGGAACTTTTAACTGCATGGGGGTTTGATGCCACTAAAGCCCCACATTATTCAAAGGTCAACTGTAATGTTCCAGTTAAGAATGAATTTGCCAGATGTCTAATACAATGAAAGAAAAATAATAGCTCGTTTTCATTTTTTCTATTCACATCTCTTCAGAATCAAAAG
Organism: Pteropus medius; assembly: GCF_902729225.1. Classification (NCBI taxonomy): domain Eukaryota; kingdom Metazoa; phylum Chordata; class Mammalia; order Chiroptera; family Pteropodidae; genus Pteropus; species Pteropus medius. The sequence goes on from NW_024346667.1 coordinate 15,506,637, forward strand.
TGGTAGCTATTTCATGTCAATTTTACCAATTTAACATTTATTTGAAGCAATAGAAAATATAACATTTATTAAATATCTTCATTCCAGAAGCTTACTTTTAAGTTCTCATTTTGGGGACTGAATGCCTAATCCTCCTTATCTCTTAGAGGTGGAAGCTTGGGCACATAGCCTTCTTTAGTAAAATATATGTTCTTGAAAGGGCAAAAAAAAAATTTTAAGTATGTATATTTCTCATTTTAGATTCAGAGTAAAGTCAGAGTTTACTTTTGAAATATGCAAATTTTATTTATTTATTCATTCATTTTTAATTATTGTTTTCATTTGCACTGACAGTAGAACACCAAGGAGGGCAGTCTCGATGCAGAAAATTAGAGAAGTACTAGCTGTAGAGACTTTGGAATCAATAATAAAACATAATAGAGGTTCATCTCTTCTTCTTATTCCTATGAGTCGGTTCTTAACAACAACGTCAGTGATAAACACTTGTCCCTGCCTCAGCGGGCCGCTTTTCCCTCCCCCACTCCCCACCGCATTGCACTGCGAGCTGATGAAAGCCAGGGTCCTACGGTGCATTTGGACTTAGCAGCCCTCTTGTTCTTTCAGTTTTACGTCAACAAAACTGCAGCAGATTAAAACGTATAATAAAATACAAGTAAATTAGAAGTAAAATTATGATGTAATTACTTGCATTGTGAATAAATAAAATCATACTTAAAAAAAAATTCTAGGTCTAATAAGAAAATTACAGTTAATGCCCTATTGAATGAAACAGTCTACCAGTGATGATAGCTTCTCAAAGTAAGTGTGCTGTAAAATAGCTAAATATTCAGATAACTCAAAATCTGTATTATTCATTTGCTGTTCTATTTTTACATGTTTGTAGTGAATACTTCATTTCAAAAATGCAAATATATGCATTGCCACTTTACCATTCTGCGAATGGCTGTTTATATTTTGTAGCTACTTGGAATATTTTCAAAAACTTTTATTATCTTAGACTTTCAGAATATTTTGAAAGCTGGAATAAACTACTGAGAGCCTAGAGCATCTAGGCCCTATCTGAAAAGGAATTCCAAGATGAAGAATCTGCATGGACATTTTAAATTAATTACCATATAAAATGTAATTAAAAAGCACCACTTAGCATTTGAATAGCAGTTGGCAGAAAATATGCTTGTAGCCCTTATACAGCTTCTCTCAATGAGAAAAGGGAATTCCAGAGGCCAATGTTAGAAACTATCAGCACTTTTGAATTGGCTATTTCTAAATACCTGGCAGATTCTTTGGTGGTTAACTTCTTAACAGAAACTGACTTAATAACTTATCATAATCTGTTGCTGGTTTAGAATGACATCTGTCTTATTAAATTCTGTGCACAAAAATCATTTTTATAGTTGTTATATTAAAAATTTCAACCATAACTAGACAAAGATTGATATGGGCATTAGTGCCTTCAATCTGAACCAGAGAAAACTCTTCTTTAAGGTCACTGTAATGATTTCTGTGACATTATGCTATTTTAGTAGAAAAGTAGAATTAGAAAAGGCAGCTATTTATTTTTCATTTATCACCTCATTGCTCAAATTTATAATTCTATATATCACTTTCTTCTTTAAATTCTCCCTATCTTTTCAATTTATTTTAAAAATATTTCTCCAGTTTGCCTTGCTTTTTGCTTTTCGTGTATGTTTTATTCTTATATTGAGCTCCTTGTCTCTTTTCCCGGGATACTGGTAGATCAGAAAATAGACTAGGGTGAATGGACCCTAAACAAGTAGTTTAATTACATTTTTCACAAAAATGTACTACAAATGGTCAAATAACATGAAAATACACTTTACACCTTTAGAAATCACAAGGAAATTTTATTTTAAATATTTTAAAAGGCCAAAATATTTTAATTTAGATAATAATTTTTAATTATTAAGAACAGCAATTAACTTTTTTCTAAGTAGCCTATTCTGTTTTCTGTTTTATTTTTCAATGTTTTTTTTTTTAATAGACTATTATTTTAAAGCAATTTTAGATTCACAGCAAAATTAAGAAGAAAGTACAGAGATTTCCCATATACCTCTTGCTACCACAAGAACATACCTTCATCCATTATCAGCATCCTCTACCAGAGGGGGAGATTTTTACAATAGATAAACATACAGTGACACTTTATATTCACTCAAAGATCAGTTTTCACCTAGATTCACTTTTTTCAATGTTGTGTATTCTATGTGTTTATACAAATGGATAATGATATACGGATGTTGAGCATATTTTGTTAAACTTATAGCAAAACACTTCATTTTGGGGGAGTGGTAATATAAATTGTACCATGTTTTTAATTTCAAATTCTATTTGTTTATTGCTGGTAAATAGGAAAGCGATCGACTTTTGTATATAACAAAATCACAAAATGTTACTACAGGTTTACAAAGAGACAGGGAAGTAAATGTTGCAGAAACTCACCATCCCAACCTTGATCACATCTGCCTTGGAACCCAGCCTCAAACAACTGGATTCAACCAGCATCTCTTGGAGTCTGCCAAGTAGTAAGGGGCTCCTCTTACCATTATATCATTTTCCCTCCCAGCACGACTCGAAGACTGACATTATTTATTCCCCTTGTACCAATGTTGAAACGGAGGTTTAGAGCAGGTTCTCTCCATTCTTTACTCTCATACTAGCCTTAACATAACTTTATGGTCACCTAGAGCATTTTATTGCAATCATTTGTTTATCTGTCAATGATTCCCAATCTACAGGGTGGAAACATAGGCAATGTACATGAAAGTGATTTCTTTCTAGTTTCTCACCATTAAACATGATGTCAGATGTAGGTTTTTAGATATTCCTTATCAAGTTGAATTGGTTCCTCTCTTCTTTGGTTTACTGATTTAATTACTTCTTAATCAAAGAAAAAACATAAATATCCTCAAAAGTAATTTTATAGCATACTATTATTAAAACAAATATTACAAATAAAGAAAAACCTATTAAAAACATAAATGAAAAAAAAACTATTTAAAAACCTAAACAAAGAAAAAAAACTATTATTTATTATATCCACTTTTTTCCTCTCATAATGTTTTGTACCTATTTGTGTTTCTGTAATTTTGCAAATGGTTTGAAAATGGTTATCATTTAATTAATTCTCTCATTCAAGTAGTACAGCAATCCAAAATTTGTTTTGAGTCCTTATAAAGGGCAAAGTAAATAAAGGTACATTAGAAAGGTAATTAAATATTTAATTTTTATTTTTGTTTTAAAGTTTCATTTTTATAGGAACTTGAAAATAATATTACCAAGTAATTATTTCTACACACTTCCTACATGTTAAATTGATCATTGCAGAAATATTAATTTAAAAAAGAATTACAACACATGATGAAGATAAAACTCTTGTTTAATCAATGAGTCCCATTACAGACAATAAACAATAAAATTGCAGTTTAACGGGATGCATAGATTTCAAATGATATCCTGTAGTGCGGCAGTAAAACTAGCCCGGAGGTGCAATATGATCTCGAGGGATCATACTCCCCAGCTTATTAAGTTATTCTTAGCTAATTCCGTATTTGCCTACAATTAGAGACAGTTTATTATTTCAGGTTTGCAATAGTCAGACATCTGTAAAACCTAAAATTTTATTTTAAAGTCTTTATAAATATAAACATGTGTTTCCCGAGTTGGAGTTGGAGGAAATGGCAAGATAGTCAGCATTTGCTGGAGGCCTACAAGGTGCTATATCCTAGGCTAGAAGTTCTCTTGCATTATCTAACTTAATTTAACAAACACCTTTGACAATGAGCAAATCTGCCCTCATATTTACAAGTGATGTCGATGAGGTAAGCATTAAGAAATCTCATTCACACCTTACTATTTGCTGTAGTGCTGCATATAAAAGTCAAATGCATTTATCACAAGGTTCGATTGTTCCATTTGATGATTATCTACTTATTTTGCTGTCCGTGAGGCAATGCAAATATTTATATAATTAACCTAACTTTTGATGATTCATAATAGAAGAAATATTGTAGTACACTGGAAATTGGCTGGTCAGCCTTTTAAAGGTTGTGAAGACTTTCACATATGAAAGTCTCTCTTACACAGTTTAGATTATCAGGATGAATATAATTGATTGATCATACCCAGTTGTTTTCTTTCTCTTTCAAAATTACAATAAAAAGTAAATAAATAAAATTATAATAAAATAACAGTATATCACTAAAAGTTATAAAATTATGATAAACAAAACAGAAGAATGTTCACATGAACAATTTTAATTGAACCAGACTACAGTAATTGGATAAGAGTAGTGAATAATTTACCAGGCAGAGGAAAAAGTAGTCTAGAATGTTCCCAAAGCATGATGCAGCTTAGAAAAAAAGCTGATTTCCCCTGAAGAAAAAACAGAATCTAAACATTCAAGGATGCCAAGTATGACTGAGGGTATGGAGATGAGAGTAAAACATAGAGCTAAATTCAAAGAAATTAACTGAAATTTTTCATAAGAATTGCATTCCTATCTCTAAGAGTCAACCCTGCATGGTATCCCAGGGTTAACTCCCAAGCAAGATAATTCAGAGTTCACTGCTGAAGAAAGTGAAGGTTCCAAGGAAAAGTGGTATGAATGCTGGCATTTGACTGTCCCCCTTTCGCCTTGCTCCTAGATCTACCCACTAAACCAAAGATGAACCACCTTTTTATATCTTTATTCTTACTTATGAATGGAGAGCAAAATGTCTCTTAACATTTTATAAGTTATCACCATGAACACAGATAATTAGTGACAAAAAAGAACAAAGAACAAAAAAATAAAGGCGTTCTAATCTCAGAAATACTTAAGAGACAAGGTATCCAAAAAAATAATAAAGGACCAACCACGAAATAAATCAAAGATCTAGAAAATTATAAATAAATTTCCAAAATAAAACAAAATGAAGTTAAAAAAAAATTTCCGGGAGTTTGGAAAATGTAATCAAGAAAAGCTCTCCAAAAGTTAAAAGTCAAAGAAACCAAAAGTTATGAAAGATAAAAGATATTATCTTTATATGATGCTATATACCTGAATACCCAGCTTCTAGAGAGATAAAAATTCAGCAAATTTTTATTACCCACCCTTTCTACCACCAAATAGCAATACATTTCTCATGAGCTGCAGTTCATTAGCATCCACTAGGCACCTGGTAAATAAATGAAAAATAAAACCATCAAAGTATATGACTAAATATTTTGAAAATGCTGACCCTAAAGGAAAGAAACTAAAACTTTCAGAGAAGAAAAAATAATTTAGAATGTTTAACAATAAAATAAAAAAAAAATGCAAAGATGTATAAAATCTTTACCTCTCACAATTAACTTTTTGGAAATTATGTGTTTTCTTACAAAGTGTGGGAGAACTCCTACTCTTATCAAAAAAACAAAAAACAAAACAAAACAAAACAAAAAACAGGACAGTTTAACCTAATAAGTAACTTGCCTAAAGCCACACAGCTGTCTGAATCTTCATCCATTTTGGAGAATCACCTTCACTATTATTTTGGAAATACATCACCCACCAGCGCCTCAACCTCCTGTGCAGGGAGGGCCCTAAGGCCAGTTAACTGGTTCATGTGTAGGCACTCATTAAGTTGAGCCAATCAGAATATTGCCCAGGTGGGATCCCAGTAAGATTCAAACTCAACATGTTTGCTATTTTTAAGCAACAAAAGTTGGCTGCATAAAAGAAGAATGAGGCAAATGCTCAGAAAGAAGAGGAAAAGGAAAAAAAGAAGAAAGAATTCTGGTAGCGACTGACTCCTTGATTCCAGTTTTTCCAGAGAACTAACTATCCCCTGGGGCTTTAATTCTGTGACATATTTTGATATGTCATTGCTTTCTTCTTAAGCTGAATTTATTTGGATTATATGTGTGAAGTCATAAAAGAGTTATGTATTTCAAAATTTTAGACAACATAGAACTATTCCAGCATAACTTAATTCTTAAACATAGGCAGCAATTAATGTTATGTATGTTTTATATAATGAAAGTTCTTTAAGAATGAACAGTTTTCCCCCTAAGCCTCAGAAGTCTTAAAAAATTCACAAACCTCTATAATTATTAATATTATTAATATTTTCCCTTTAATATATTGGTATAGCAAGTGTATATTAATTAGTATTCTGTTTCTCAGTCATGGTTTGCTTCTTTGTATTAAAAGAAATGAGCAAAATATATACATTCCATAAAATAATTAAAACTAGTCATGAGATTTCAGTCCTTGACTATTGGTTTCAAACGCTCCAAATTACAAAACTGATTTGCCAAACCTGAGATGAAATCTCAAAGGTCATGACCAATTATCTGTGACATTTCATTTGTAGTTAAGGCTATAAATTGTTCATGATGAACTCTTGAAAATGATGTTTAAATGTCAAATACTAGAGTTGTAAGTTCTATATTAATTGCTACTTTTCTAATCCATACTTTTTCACATTTGTTATCTTTCTACCATTTAACATTATCTAGGTACATTTGACTCTTTACACTTTTAATTCAAGTTTGGATACATAACAGAAAAATAATAATGCATGTAGCAATAACTGACCAGAAACAGTTAAAACGAATACGTTATTTGATAACATTGACCATAATTTAATTCATTCAATCTCACTGTCAAAGAAAATATGAAATAACCATCTAAGTTTCAAAATATATAATAAAAAGAATTGTAGGCTTATATTGTTAGCCACAGTTGAATTGGAATCTGACTTTTACTCATGCCTGTAGTTTACGTGTTCCTCATGGAAGACTGACATTTCACTTCATATGATAAAATTTGGTAAAATTAATTGCTATTAACCTATTAACTATCTTGGACAATTACCATCTGATATGTGTCTTAAACAAATTGGCATATCCTGCTAGTTTTTGGAGAATTCTTTTATTAGGAGTACTGCTATTAAGAATTTCCTCAGTTAAATAACAGAAAAGTTTATAATGTTCTATAATGAAAAGCTCCATTTTATGTTTTGACATCCTGCTAAATTTATTATAAATATTTAATTAAAAATCAATCAGAATCTTATTTTGGAAGGTATTTAAAAAATGATTTGTAAGTTTATATAAGAGAAAAATATGAAATTATATGTTAAAGGGACGTTTCAAGGTGTTTTAATGATTGCATAATAGGCTTTCCATTTGGAAAAAAAAAAGCTTATTTTATCATTTATACAGAATGATTTCCAAATAAAAAGCGTTCCAAAAATAAAAACAAAAAATATGAGACTACTCAGAATTGAGGAGTCATTTTAAAGCAAGAAAAGATAACCAGAAGTTTTAAAGAAAAAGAATGACAAACTAGATTGCATAAATATTAGACAATTTAGCATATTGAAGTCCATCCTAAGTAAAGTTAAAAGGCAAATGGTAGACTGCAGGAAAATATTTGCTTCACATGGTGAATAAGAGAAACATAAAATCACCATGATACAAAGAAATCCTTCAAATTATTTAAAAACATGTCCAACAAGAAAAAGCAAAGAAAAACCTGGAGAATCGTTCCTGCCACGGCACAGAATCTTTAAGCTTCAATTTCAAAATGAACATCTAAAATGCCAAATATTTTTAAATGTAGATATAAAATGTATACGGGTATATGCATTTCTTAGTATATTTTGCAATTTTCTTAAAGGTCTCAGATTTCACAACCTTCAGTTTCCTCTCCTTTTCCTCTCTACATCTTCTTCTTCCTTCTCACTTTCATCTATTGCAGCACTGCAAATTCCCTTACTTAAGCAGCAGAGCAGAATATTATTAACTGACCTATGTTGATTCTTTTACAATTTCTTATTCTTATAAGGAACAGGTTAAGTTTTTTTATTGCGTTAAATTATATAATCAACAGAAACTAAAATGATTTTAGATGTCAGCATGAGTCTGCATTATAATAGTTCACACAAGAGTAAATTATTATAATTTTTAATTGGGTATCAAATAATTGGAACTAAAGCATCTGATAGAGATTTGAATTTATGAGAGATTCTATTAGTGCCCTCCTGCACACTCTGATACATGAGGCCAGATCAGGAACACCTTTCTGCTAGTAGATCTTGGTGAAATGAAAGGGAACCTTTAACTTTCCCTTATCTCTATTTCTTTCATTTCTTCTTCCAGGTCTGTTCAACTCTAAGTTAAGGACGAGGTCAATGAGCTAGTTCAGACTTGACTACCACACACATA